>NW_027367709.1:0-55610 GCF_046119375.1 Phyllobates terribilis
AAGGAGCTGGCATCTCACTCTCTTTGAATCTTCTTTATCATGCTAGGATTAGCAGGAAAAAGCAAAAAATTTCAGAATTGCACCTTGCAATGTGGAGATATTACTGTTTGTGCATTTACAATATTCATTGATTTTTGCCATTGAAAAACATGTTTTTCATATACCAGAAATGTTTGAAGCTACTGACTGAATGAAAGGAGCTGGCATCTCACTCTCTTTGAATCTTCTTTATCATGCTAGGATTAACAGGAAAAAGCTAAAAATTTCAGAATTGCACCGTGCAATGTGGAGATATTACTGTTTGTGCATTTACAATATTCATTGATTTTTGCCATTGAAAAACATGTTTTTCATATACCAGAAATGTTTGAAGCTACTGACTGAATGAAAGGAGCTGGCATCTCACTCTCTTTGAATCTTCTTTATCATGCTAGGATTAGCAGGAAAAAGCAAAAATTTCAGAATTGCACCTTGCAATGTGGAGATATTACTGTTTGTGCATTTACAATATTCATTGATTTTTGCCATTGAAAAACATGTTTTTCATATACCAGAAATGTTTGAAGCTACTGACTGAATGAAAGGAGCTGGCATCTCACTCTCTTTGAATCTTCTTTATCATGCTAGGATTAACAGGAAAAAGCAAAACATTTCAGAATTGCACCTTGCAATGTGGAGATATTACTGTTTGTGCATTTACAATATTCATTGATTTTTGCCATTGAAAAACATGTTTTTCATATACCAGAAATGTTTGAAGCTACTGACTGAATGAAAGGAGCTGGCATCTCACTCTCTTTGAATCTTCTTTATCATGCTAGGATTAACAGGAAAAAGCTAAAAATTTCAGAATTGCACCGTGCAATGTGGAGATATTACTGTTTGTGCATTTACAATATGCATTGATTTTTGCCATTGAAAAACATGTTTTTCATATACCAGAAATGTTTGAAGCTACTGACTGAATGAAAGGAGCTGGCATCTCACTCTCTTTGAATCTTCTTTATCATGCTAGGATTAGCAGGAAAAAGCAAAAAATTTCAGAATTGCACCTTGCAATGTGGAGATATTACTGTTTGTGCATTTACAATATTCATTGATTTTTGCCATTGAAAAACATGTTTTTCATATACCAGAAATGTTTGAAGCTACTGACTGAATGAAAGGAGCTGGCATCTCACTCTCTTTGAATCTTCTTTATCATGCTAGGATTAACAGGAAAAAGCTAAAAATTTCAGAATTGCACCGTGCAATGTGGAGATATTACTGTTTGTGCATTTACAATATTCATTGATTTTTGCCATTGAAAAACATGTTTTTCATATACCAGAAATGTTTGAAGCTACTGACTGAATGAAAGGAGCTGGCATCTCACTCTCTTTGAATCTTCTTTATCATGCTAGGATTAGCAGGAAAAAGCAAAAAATTTCAGAATTGCACCTTGCAATGTGGAGATATTACTGTTTGTGCATTTACAATATTCATTGATTTTTGCCATTGAAAAACATGTTTTTCATATACCAGAAATGTTTGAAGCTACTGACTGAATGAAAGGAGCTGGCATCTCACTCTCTTTGAATCTTCTTTATCATGCTAGGATTAACAGGAAAAAGCAAAAAATTTCAGAATTGCACCTTGCAATGTGGAGATATTACTGTTTGTGCATTTACAATATTCATTGATTTTTGCCATTGAAAAACATGTTTTTCATATACCAGAAATGTTTGAAGCTACTGACTGAATGAAAGGAGCTGGCATCTCACTCTCTTTGAATCTTCTTTATCATGCTAGGATTAACAGGAAAAAGCTAAAAATTTCAGAATTGCACCGTGCAATGTGGAGATATTACTGTTTGTGCATTTACAATATTCATTGATTTTTGCCATTGAAAAACATGTTTTTCATATACCAGAAATGTTTGAAGCTACTGACTGAATGAAAGGAGCTGGCATCTCACTCTCTTTGAATCTTCTTTATCATGCTAGGATTAGCAGGAAAAAGCAAAAAATTTCAGAATTGCACCTTGCAATGTGGAGATATTACTGTTTGTGCATTTACAATATTCATTGATTTTTGCCATTGAAAAACATGTTTTTCATATACCAGAAATGTTTGAAGCTACTGACTGAATGAAAGGAGCTGGCATCTCACTCTCTTTGAATCTTCTTTATCATGCTAGGATTAACAGGAAAAAGCTAAAAATTTCAGAATTGCACCGTGCAATGTGGAGATATTACTGTTTGTGCATTTACAATATTCATTGATTTTTGCCATTGAAAAACATGTTTTTCATATACCAGAAATGTTTGAAGCTACTGACTGAATGAAAGGAGCTGGCATCTCACTCTCTTTGAATCTTCTTTATCATGCTAGGATTAGCAGGAAAAAGCAAAAAATTTCAGAATTGCACCTTGCAATGTGGAGATATTACTGTTTGTGCATTTACAATATTCATTGATTTTTGCCATTGAAAAACATGTTTTTCATATACCAGAAATGTTTGAAGCTACTGACTGAATGAAAGGAGCTGGCATCTCACTCTCTTTGAATCTTCTTTATCATGCTAGGATTAACAGGAAAAAGCAAAACATTTCAGAATTGCACCTTGCAATGTGGAGATATTACTGTTTGTGCATTTACAATATTCATTGATTTTTGCCATTGAAAAACATGTTTTTCATATACCAGAAATGTTTGAAGCTACTGACTGAATGAAAGGAGCTGGCATCTCACTCTCTTTGAATCTTCTTTATCATGCTAGGATTAGCAGGAAAAAGCAAAAAATTTCAGAATTGCACCTTGCAATGTGGAGATATTACTGTTTGTGCATTTACAATATTCATTGATTTTTGCCATTGAAAAACATGTTTTTCATATACCAGAAATGTTTGAAGCTACTGACTGAATGAAAGGAGCTGGCATCTCACTCTCTTTGAATCTTCTTTATCATGCTAGGATTAACAGGAAAAAGCAAAAAATTTCAGAATTGCACCTTGCAATGTGGAGATATTACTGTTTGTGCATTTACAATATTCATTGATTTTTGCCATTGAAAAACATGTTTTTCATATACCAGAAATGTTTGAAGCTACTGACTGAATGAAAGGAGCTGGCATCTCACTCTCTTTGAATCTTCTTTATCATGCTAGGATTAACAGGAAAAAGCTAAAAATTTCAGAATTGCACCGTGCAATGTGGAGATATTACTGTTTGTGCATTTACAATATTCATTGATTTTTGCCATTGAAAAACATGTTTTTCATATACCAGAAATGTTTGAAGCTACTGACTGAATGAAAGGAGCTGGCATCTCACTCTCTTTGAATCTTCTTTATCATGCTAGGATTAGCAGGAAAAAGCAAAAAATTTCAGAATTGCACCTTGCAATGTGGAGATATTACTGTTTGTGCATTTACAATATTCATTGATTTTTGCCATTGAAAAACATGTTTTTCATATACCAGAAATGTTTGAAGCTACTGACTGAATGAAAGGAGCTGGCATCTCACTCTCTTTGAATCTTCTTTATCATGCTAGGATTAACAGGAAAAAGCTAAAAATTTCAGAATTGCACCGTGCAATGTGGAGATATTACTGTTTGTGCATTTACAATATTCATTGATTTTTGCCATTGAAAAACATGTTTTTCATATACCAGAAATGTTTGAAGCTACTGACTGAATGAAAGGAGCTGGCATCTCACTCTCTTTGAATCTTCTTTATCATGCTAGGATTAGCAGGAAAAAGCAAAAAATTTCAGAATTGCACCTTGCAATGTGGAGATATTACTGTTTGTGCATTTACAATATTCATTGATTTTTGCCATTGAAAAACATGTTTTTCATATACCAGAAATGTTTGAAGCTACTGACTGAATGAAAGGAGCTGGCATCTCACTCTCTTTGAATCTTCTTTATCATGCTAGGATTAACAGGAAAAAGCAAAAAATTTCAGAATTGCACCTTGCAATGTGGAGATATTACTGTTTGTGCATTTACAATATTCATTGATTTTTGCCATTGAAAAACATGTTTTTCATATACCAGAAATGTTTGAAGCTACTGACTGAATGAAAGGAGCTGGCATCTCACTCTCTTTGAATCTTCTTTATCATGCTAGGATTAACAGGAAAAAGCTAAAAATTTCAGAATTGCACCGTGCAATGTGGAGATATTACTGTTTGTGCATTTACAATATTCATTGATTTTTGCCATTGAAAAACATGTTTTTCATATACCAGAAATGTTTGAAGCTACTGACTGAATGAAAGGAGCTGGCATCTCACTCTCTTTGAATCTTCTTTATCATGCTAGGATTAGCAGGAAAAAGCAAAAAATTTCAGAATTGCACCTTGCAATGTGGAGATATTACTGTTTGTGCATTTACAATATTCATTGATTTTTGCCATTGAAAAACATGTTTTTCATATACCAGAAATGTTTGAAGCTACTGACTGAATGAAAGGAGCTGGCATCTCACTCTCTTTGAATCTTCTTTATCATGCTAGGATTAACAGGAAAAAGCTAAAAATTTCAGAATTGCACCGTGCAATGTGGAGATATTACTGTTTGTGCATTTACAATATTCATTGATTTTTGCCATTGAAAAACATGTTTTTCATATACCAGAAATGTTTGAAGCTACTGACTGAATGAAAGGAGCTGGCATCTCACTCTCTTTGAATCTTCTTTATCATGCTAGGATTAGCAGGAAAAAGCAAAAAATTTCAGAATTGCACCTTGCAATGTGGAGATATTACTGTTTGTGCATTTACAATATTCATTGATTTTTGCCATTGAAAAACATGTTTTTCATATACCAGAAATGTTTGAAGCTACTGACTGAATGAAAGGAGCTGGCATCTCACTCTCTTTGAATCTTCTTTATCATGCTAGGATTAACAGGAAAAAGCAAAAAATTTCAGAATTGCACCTTGCAATGTGGAGATATTACTGTTTGTGCATTTACAATATTCATTGATTTTTGCCATTGAAAAACATGTTTTTCATATACCAGAAATGTTTGAAGCTACTGACTGAATGAAAGGAGCTGGCATCTCACTCTCTTTGAATCTTCTTTATCATGCTAGGATTAACAGGAAAAAGCTAAAAATTTCAGAATTGCACCGTGCAATGTGGAGATATTACTGTTTGTGCATTTACAATATTCATTGATTTTTGCCATTGAAAAACATGTTTTTCATATACCAGAAATGTTTGAAGCTACTGACTGAATGAAAGGAGCTGGCATCTCACTCTCTTTGAATCTTCTTTATCATGCTAGGATTAGCAGGAAAAAGCAAAAAATTTCAGAATTGCACCTTGCAATGTGGAGATATTACTGTTTGTGCATTTACAATATTCATTGATTTTTGCCATTGAAAAACATGTTTTTCATATACCAGAAATGTTTGAAGCTACTGACTGAATGAAAGGAGCTGGCATCTCACTCTCTTTGAATCTTCTTTATCATGCTAGGATTAACAGGAAAAAGCTAAAAATTTCAGAATTGCACCGTGCAATGTGGAGATATTACTGTTTGTGCATTTACAATATTCATTGATTTTTGCCATTGAAAAACATGTTTTTCATATACCAGAAATGTTTGAAGCTACTGACTGAATGAAAGGAGCTGGCATCTCACTCTCTTTGAATCTTCTTTATCATGCTAGGATTAAACAGGAAAAAGCAAAAAATTTCAGAATTGCACCTTGCAATGTGGAGATATTACTGTTTGTGCATTTACAATATTCATTGATTTTTGCCATTGAAAAACGTTTTTCATATACCAGAAATGTTTGAAGCTACTGACTGAATGAAAGGAGCTGGCATCTCACTCTCTTTGAATCTTCTTTATCATGCTAGGATTAACAGGAAAAAGCAAAGAATTTCAGAATTGCACCTTGCAATGTGGAGATATTACTGTTTGTGCATTTACAATATTCATTGATTTTTGCCATTGAAAAACATGTTTTTCATATACCAGAAATGTTTGAAGCTACTGACTGAATGAAAGGAGCTGGCATCTCACTCTCTTTGAATCTTCTTTATCATGCTAGGATTAACAGGAAAAAGCTAAAAATTTCAGAATTGCACCGTGCAATGTGGAGATATTACTGTTTGTGCATTTACAATATTCATTGATTTTTGCCATTGAAAAACATGTTTTTCATATACCAGAAATGTTTGAAGCTACTGACTGAATGAAAGGAGCTGGCATCTCACTCTCTTTGAATCTTCTTTATCATGCTAGGATTAGCAGGAAAAAGCAAAAAATTTCAGAATTGCACCTTGCAATGTGGAGATATTACTGTTTGTGCATTTACAATATTCATTGATTTTTGCCATTGAAAAACATGTTTTTCATATACCAGAAATGTTTGAAGCTACTGACTGAATGAAAGGAGCTGGCATCTCACTCTCTTTGAATCTTCTTTATCATGCTAGGATTAACAGGAAAAAGCTAAAAATTTCAGAATTGCACCGTGCAATGTGGAGATATTACTGTTTGTGCATTTGCAATATTCATTGATTTTTGCCATTGAAAAACATGTTTTTCATATACCAGAAATGTTTGAAGCTACTGACTGAATGAAAGGAGCTGGCATATCACTCTCTTTGAATCTTCTTTATCATGCTAGGATTAGCAGGAAAAAGCAAAAAATTTCAGAATTGCACCTTGCAATGTGGAGATATTACTGTTTGTGCATTTACAATATTCATTGATTTTTGCCATTGAAAAACATGTTTTTCATATACCAGAAATGTTTGAAGCTACTGACTGAATGAAAGGAGCTGGCATCTCACTCTCTTTGAATCTTCTTTATCATGCTAGGATTAACAGGAAAAAGCTAAAAATTTCAGAATTGCACCGTGCAATGTGGAGATATTACTGTTTGTGCATTTACAATATTCATTGATTTTTGCCATTGAAAAACATGTTTTTCATATACCAGAAATGTTTGAAGCTACTGACTGAATGAAAGGAGCTGGCATCTCACTCTCTTTGAATCTTCTTTATCATGCTAGGATTAGCAGGAAAAAGCAAAAAATTTCAGAATTGCACCTTGCAATGTGGAGATATTACTGTTTGTGCATTTAAAATATTCATTGATTTTTGCCATTGAAAAACATGTTTTTCATATACCAGAAATGTTTGAAGCTACTGACTGAATGAAAGGAGCTGGCATCTCACTCTCTTTGAATCTTCTTTATCATGCTAGGATTAACAGGAAAAAGCTAAAAATTTCAGAATTGCACCGTGCAATGTGGAGATATTAGTTTGTGCATTTACAATATTCATTGATTTTTGCCATTGAAAAACATGTTTTTCATATACCAGAAATGTTTGAAGCTACTGACTGAATGAAAGGAGCTGGCATCTCACTCTCTTTGAATCTTCTTTATCATGCTAGGATTAGCAGGAAAAAGCAAAAAATTTCAGAATTGCACCTTGCAATGTGGAGATATTACTGTTTGTGCATTTACAATATTCATTGATTTTTGCCATTGAAAAACATGTTTTTCATATACCAGAAATGTTTGAAGCTACTGACTGAATGAAAGGAGCTGGCATCTCACTCTCTTTGAATCTTCTTTATCATGCTAGGATTAACAGGAAAAAGCTAAAAATTTCAGAATTGCACCGTGCAATGTGGAGATATTACTGTTTGTGCATTTACAATATTCATTGATTTTTGCCATTGAAAAACATGTTTTTCATATACCAGAAATGTTTGAAGCTACTGACAATGAAAGGAGCTGGCATCTCACTCTCTTTGAATCTTCATCATGCTAGGATTAGCAGGAAAAAGCAAAAAATTTCAGAATTGCACCTTGCAATGTGGAGATATTACTGTTTGTGCATTTACAATATTCATTGATTTTTGCCATTGAAAAACATGTTTTTCATATACCAGAAATGTTTGAAGCTACTGACTGAATGAAAGGAGCTGGCATCTCACTCTCTTTGAATCTTCTTTATCATGCTAGGATTAACAGGAAAAAGCAAAACATTTCAGAATTGCACCTTGCAATGTGGAGATATTACTGTTTGTGCATTTACAATATTCATTGATTTTTGCCATTGAAAAACATGTTTTTCATATACCAGAAATGTTTGAAGCTACTGACTGAATGAAAGGAGCTGGCATCTCACTCTCTTTGAATCTTCTTTATCATGCTAGGATTAACAGGAAAAAGCTAAAAATTTCAGAATTGCACCGTGCAATGTGGAGATATTACTGTTTGTGCATTTACAATATTCATTGATTTTTGCCATTGAAAAACATGTTTTTCATATACCAGAAATGTTTGAAGCTACTGACTGAATGAAAGGAGCTGGCATCTCACTCTCTTTGAATCTTCTTTATCATGCTAGGATTAGCAGGAAAAAGCAAAAAATTTCAGAATTGCACCTTGCAATGTGGAGATATTACTGTTTGTGCATTTACAATATTCATTGATTTTTGCCATTGAAAAACATGTTTTTCATATACCAGAAATGTTTGAAGCTACTGACTGAATGAAAGGAGCTGGCATCTCACTCTCTTTGAATCTTCTTTATCATGCTAGGATTAACAGGAAAAAGCAAAAAATTTCAGAATTGCACCTTGCAATGTGGAGATATTACTGTTTGTGCATTTACAATATTCATTGATTTTTGCCATTGAAAAACATGTTTTTCATATACCAGAAATGTTTGAAGCTACTGACTGAATGAAAGGAGCTGGCATCTCACTCTCTTTGAATCTTCTTTATCATGCTAGGATTAACAGGAAAAAGCTAAAAATTTCAGAATTGCACCGTGCAATGTGGAGATATTACTGTTTGTGCATTTACAATATTCATTGATTTTTGCCATTGAAAAACATGTTTTTCATATACCAGAAATGTTTGAAGCTACTGACTGAATGAAAGGAGCTGGCATCTCACTCTCTTTGAATCTTCTTTATCATGCTAGGATTAGCAGGAAAAAGCAAAAAATTTCAGAATTGCACCTTGCAATGTGGAGATATTACTGTTTGTGCATTTACAATATTCATTGATTTTTGCCATTGAAAAACATGTTTTTCATATACCAGAAATGTTTGAAGCTACTGACTGAATGAAAGGAGCTGGCATCTCACTCTCTTTGAATCTTCTTTATCATGCTAGGATTAACAGGAAAAAGCTAAAAATTTCAGAATTGCACCGTGCAATGTGGAGATATTACTGTTTGTGCATTTACAATATTCATTGATTTTTGCCATTGAAAAACATGTTTTTCATATACCAGAAATGTTTGAAGCTACTGACTGAATGAAAGGAGCTGGCATCTCACTCTCTTTGAATCTTCTTTATCATGCTAGGATTAGCAGGAAAAAGCAAAAAATTTCAGAATTGCACCTTGCAATGTGGAGATATTACTGTTTGTGCATTTACAATATTCATTGATTTTTGCCATTGAAAAACATGTTTTTCATATACCAGAAATGTTTGAAGCTACTGACTGAATGAAAGGAGCTGGCATCTCACTCTCTTTGAATCTTTATCATGCTAGGATTAACAGGAAAAAGCAAAAATTTCAGAATTGCACCGTGCAATGTGGAGATATTACTGTTTGTGCATTTACAATATTCATTGATTTTTGCCATTGAAAAACATGTTTTTCATATACCAGAAATGTTTGAAGCTACTTACTGAATGAAAGGAGCTGGCATCTCACTCTCTTTGAATCTTCTTTATCATGCTAGGATTAGCAGGCAAAAGCAAAAAATTTCAGAATTGCACCTTGCAATGTGGAGATATTACTGTTTGTGCATTTACAATATTCATTGATTTTTGCCATTGAAAAACATGTTTTTCATATACCAGAAATGTTTGAAGCTACTGACTGAATGAAAGGAGCTGGCATCTCACTCTCTTTGAATCTTCTTTATCATGCTAGGATTAACAGGAAAAAGCTAAAAATTTCAGAATTGCACCGTGCAATGTGGAGATATTACTGTTTGTGCATTTACAATATTCATTGATTTTTGCCATTGAAAAACATGTTTTTCATATACCAGAAATGTTTGAAGCTACTGACTGAATGAAAGGAGCTGGCATCTCACTCTCTTTGAATCTTCTGTATCATGCTAGGATTAGCAGGAAAAAGCAAAAAATTTCAGAATTGCACCTTGCAATGTGGAGATATTACTGTTTGTGCATTTACAATATTCATTGATTTTTGCCATTGAAAAACATGTTTTTCATATACCAGAAATGTTTGAAGCTACTGACTGAATGAAAGGAGCTGGCATCTCACTCTCTTTGAATCTTCTTTATCATGCTAGGATTAACAGGAAAAAGCAAAGAATTTCAGAATTGCACCTTGCAATGTGGAGATATTACTGTTTGTGCATTTACCATATTCATTGATTTTTGCCATTGAAAAACATGTTTTTCATATACCAGAAATGTTTGAAGCTACTGACTGAATGAAAGGAGCTGGCATCTCACTCTCTTTGAATCTTCTTTATCATGCTAGGATTAACAGGAAAAAGCTAAAAATTTCAGAATTGCACCGTGCAATGTGGAGATATTACTGTTTGTGCATTTACAATATTCATTGATTTTTGCCATTGAAAAACATGTTTTTCATATACCAGAAATGTTTGAAGCTACTGACTGAATGAAAGGAGCTGGCATCTCACTCTCTTTGAATCTTCTTTATCATGCTAGGATTAGCAGGAAAAAGCAAAAAATTTCAGAATTGCACCTTGCAATGTGGAGATATTACTGTTTGTGCATTTACAATATTCATTGATTTTTGCCATTGAAAAACATGTTTTTCATATACCAGAAATGTTTGAAGCTACTGACTGAATGAAAGGAGCTGGCATCTCACTCTCTTTGAATCTTCTTTATCATGCTAGGATTAACAGGAAAAAGCTAAAAATTTCAGAATTGCACCGTGCAATGTGGAGATATTACTGTTTGTGCATTTGCAATATTCATTGATTTTTGCCATTGAAAAACATGTTTTTCATATACCAGAAATGTTTGAAGCTACTGACTGAATGAAAGGAGCTGGCATATCACTCTCTTTGAATCTTCTTTATCATGCTAGGATTAGCAGGAAAAAGCAAAAAATTTCAGAATTGCACCTTGCAATGTGGAGATATTACTGTTTGTGCATTTACAATATTCATTGATTTTTGCCATTGAAAAACATGTTTTTCATATACCAGAAATGTTTGAAGCTACTGACTGAATGAAAGGAGCTGGCATCTCACTCTCTTTGAATCTTCTTTATCATGCTAGGATTAACAGGAAAAAGCTAAAAATTTCAGAATTGCACCGTGCAATGTGGAGATATTACTGTTTGTGCATTTACAATATTCATTGATTTTTGCCATTGAAAAACATGTTTTTCATATACCAGAAATGTTTGAAGCTACTGACTGAATGAAAGGAGCTGGCATCTCACTCTCTTTGAATCTTCTTTATCATGCTAGGATTAGCAGGAAAAAGCAAAAAATTTCAGAATTGCACCTTGCAATGTGGAGATATTACTGTTTGTGCATTTACAATATTCATTGATTTTTGCCATTGAAAAACATGTTTTTCATATACCAGAAATGTTTGAAGCTACTGACTGAATGAAAGGAGCTGGCATCTCACTCTCTTTGAATCTTCTTTATCATGCTAGGATTAACAGGAAAAAGCAAAAAATTTCAGAATTGCACCTTGCAATGTGGAGATATTACTGTTTGTGCATTTACAATCTTCATTGATTTTTGCCATTGAAAAACATGTTTTTCATATACCAGAAATGTTTGAAGCTACTGACTGAATGAAAGGAGCTGGCATCTCACTCTCTTTGAATCTTCTTTATCATGCTAGGATTAACAGGAAAAAGCTAAAAATTTCAGAATTGCACCGTGCAATGTGGAGATATTACTGTTTGTGCATTTACAATATGCATTGATTTTTGCCATTGAAAAACATGTTTTTCATATACCAGAAATGTTTGAAGCTACTGACTGAATGAAAGGAGCTGGCATCTCACTCTCTTTGAATCTTCTTTATCATGCTAGGATTAGCAGGAAAAAGCAAAAAATTTCAGAATTGCACCTTGCAATGTGGAGATATTACTGTTTGTGCATTTACAATATTCATTGATTTTTGCCATTGAAAAACATGTTTTTCATATACCAGAAATGTTTGAAGCTACTGACTGAATGAAAGGAGCTGGCATCTCACTCTCTTTGAATCTTCTTTATCATGCTAGGATTAACAGGAAAAAGCAAAAAATTTCAGAATTGCACCTTGCAATGTGGAGATATTACTGTTTGTGCATTTACAATATTCATTGATTTTTGCCATTGAAAAACATGTTTTTCATATACCAGAAATGTTTGAAGCTACTGACTGAATGAAAGGAGCTGGCATCTCACTCTCTTTGAATCTTCTTTATCATGCTAGGATTAACAGGAAAAAGCTAAAAATTTCAGAATTGCACCGTGCAATGTGGAGATATTACTGTTTGTGCATTTACAATATTCATTGATTTTTGCCATTGAAAAACATGTTTTTCATATACCAGAAATGTTTGAAGCTACTGACTGAATGAAAGGAGCTGGCATCTCACTCTCTTTGAATCTTCTTTATCATGCTAGGATTAGCAGGAAAAAGCAAAAAATTTCAGAATTGCACCTTGCAATGTGGAGATATTACTGTTTGTGCATTTACAATATTCATTGATTTTTGCCATTGAAAAACATGTTTTTCATATACCAGAAATGTTTGAAGCTACTGACTGAATGAAAGGAGCTGGCATCTCACTCTCTTTGAATCTTCTTTATCATGCTAGGATTAACAGGAAAAAGCTAAAAATTTCAGAATTGCACCGTGCAATGTGGAGATATTACTGTTTGTGCATTTACAATATTCATTGATTTTTGCCATTGAAAAACATGTTTTTCATATACCAGAAATGTTTGAAGCTACTGACTGAATGAAAGGAGCTGGCATCTCACTCTCTTTGAATCTTCTTTATCATGCTAGGATTAACAGGAAAAAGCAAAAAATTTCAGAATTGCACCTTGCAATGTGGAGACATTACTGTTTGTGCATTTACAATATTCATTGATTTTTGCCATTGAAAAACATGTTTTTCATATACCAGAAATGTTTGAAGCTACTGACTGAATGAAAGGAGCTGGCATCTCACTCTCTTTGAATCTTCTTTATCATGCTAGGATTAGCAGGAAAAAGCAAAAAATTTCAGAATTGCACCTTGCAATGTGGAGATATTACTGTTTGTGCATTTACAATATTCATTGATTTTTGCCATTGAAAAACATGTTTTTCATATACCAGAAATGTTTGAAGCTACTGACTGAATGAAAGGAGCCGGCATCTCACTCTCTTTGAATCTTCTTTATCATGCTAGGATTAACAGGAAAAAGCAAAAAATTTCAGAATTGCACCTTGCAATGTGGAGATATTACTGTTTGTGCATTTACAATATTCATTGATTTTTGCCATTGAAAAACATGTTTTTCATATACCAGAAATGTTTGAAGCTACTGACTGAATGAAAGGAGCTGGCATCTCACTCTCTTTGAATCTTCTTTATCATGCTAGGATTAACAGGAAAAAGCTAAAAATTTCAGAATTGCACCGTGCAATGTGGAGATATTACTGTTTGTGCATTTACAATATGCATTGATTTTTGCCATTGAAAAACATGTTTTTCATATACCAGAAATGTTTGAAGCTACTGACTGAATGAAAGGAGCTGGCATCTCACTCTCTTTGAATCTTCTTTATCATGCTAGGATTAACAGGAAAAAGCTAAAAATTTCAGAATTGCACCGTGCAATGTGGAGATATTACTGTTTGTGCATTTACAATATTCATTGATTTTTGCCATTGAAAAACATGTTTTTCATATACCAGAAATGTTTGAAGCTACTGACTGAATGAAAGGAGCTGGCATCTCACTCTCTTTGAATCTTCTTTATCATGCTAGGATTAGCAGGAAAAAGCAAAAAATTTCAGAATTGCACCTTGCAATGTGGAGATATTACTGTTTGTGCATTTACAATATTCATTGATTTTTGCCATTGAAAAACATGTTTTTCATATACCAGAAATGTTTGAAGCTACTGACTGAATGAAAGGAGCTGGCATCTCACTCTCTTTGAATCTTCTTTATCATGCTAGGATTAACAGGAAAAAGCTAAAAATTTCAGAATTGCACCGTGCAATGTGGAGATATTACTGTTTGTGCATTTACAATATTCATTGATTTTTGCCATTGAAAAACATGTTTTTCATATACCAGAAATGTTTGAAGCTACTGACTGAATGAAAGGAGCTGGCATCTCACTCTCTTTGAATCTTCTTTATCATGCTAGGATTAACAGGAAAAAGCAAAAAATTTCAGAATTGCACCTTGCAATGTGGAGATATTACTGTTTGTGCATTTACAATATTCATTGATTTTTGCCATTGAAAAACATGTTTTTCATATACCAGAAATGTTTGAAGCTACTGACTGAATGAAAGGAGCTGGCATCTCACTCTCTTTGAATCTTCTTTATCATGCTAGGATTAGCAGGAAAAAGCAAAAAATTTCAGAATTGCACCTTGCAATGTGGAGATATTACTGTTTGTGCATTTACAATATTCATTGATTTTTGCCATTGAAAAACATGTTTTTCATATACCAGAAATGTTTGAAGCTACTGACTGAATGAAAGGAGCCGGCATCTCACTCTCTTTGAATCTTCTTTATCATGCTAGGATTAACAGGAAAAAGCAAAAAATTTCAGAATTGCACCTTGCAATGTGGAGATATTACTGTTTGTGCATTTACAATATTCATTGATTTTTGCCATTGAAAAACATGTTTTTCATATACCAGAAATGTTTGAAGCTACTGACTGAATGAAAGGAGCTGGCATCTCACTCTCTTTGAATCTTCTTTATCATGCTAGGATTAACAGGAAAAAGCTAAAAATTTCAGAATTGCACCGTGCAATGTGGAGATATTACTGTTTGTGCATTTACAATATGCATTGATTTTTGCCATTGAAAAACATGTTTTTCATATACCAGAAATGTTTGAAGCTACTGACTGAATGAAAGGAGCTGGCATCTCACTCTCTTTGAATCTTCTTTATCATGCTAGGATTAGCAGGAAAAAGCAAAAAATTTCAGAATTGCACCTTGCAATGTGGAGATATTACTGTTTGTGCATTTACAATATTCATTGATTTTTGCCATTGAAAAACATGTTTTTCATATACCAGAAATGTTTGAAGCTACTGACTGAATGAAAGGAGCTGGCATCTCACTCTCTTTGAATCTTCTTTATCATGCTAGGATTAACAGGAAAAAGCTAAAAATTTCAGAATTGCACCGTGCAATGTGGAGATATTACTGTTTGTGCATTTACAATATTCATTGATTTTTGCCATTGAAAAACATGTTTTTCATATACCAGAAATGTTTGAAGCTACTGACTGAATGAAAGGAGCTGGCATCTCACTCTCTTTGAATCTTCTTTATCATGCTAGGATTAGCAGGAAAAAGCAAAAAATTTCAGAATTGCACCTTGCAATGTGGAGATATTACTGTTTGTGCATTTACAATATTCATTGATTTTTGCCATTGAAAAACATGTTTTTCATATACCAGAAATGTTTGAAGCTACTGACTGAATGAAAGGAGCTGGCATCTCACTCTCTTTGAATCTTCTTTATCATGCTAGGATTAACAGGAAAAAGCAAAAAATTTCAGAATTGCACCTTGCAATGTGGAGATATTACTGTTTGTGCATTTACAATATTCATTGATTTTTGCCATTGAAAAACATGTTTTTCATATACCAGAAATGTTTGAAGCTACTGACTGAATGAAAGGAGCTGGCATCTCACTCTCTTTGAATCTTCTTTATCATGCTAGGATTAACAGGAAAAAGCTAAAAATTTCAGAATTGCACCGTGCAATGTGGAGATATTACTGTTTGTGCATTTACAATATTCATTGATTTTTGCCATTGAAAAACATGTTTTTCATATACCAGAAATGTTTGAAGCTACTGACTGAATGAAAGGAGCTGGCATCTCACTCTCTTTGAATCTTCTTTATCATGCTAGGATTAGCAGGAAAAAGCAAAAAATTTCAGAATTGCACCTTGCAATGTGGAGATATTACTGTTTGTGCATTTACAATATTCATTGATTTTTGCCATTGAAAAACATGTTTTTCATATACCAGAAATGTTTGAAGCTACTGACTGAATGAAAGGAGCTGGCATCTCACTCTCTTTGAATCTTCTTTATCATGCTAGGATTAACAGGAAAAAGCTAAAAATTTCAGAATTGCACCGTGCAATGTGGAGATATTACTGTTTGTGCATTTACAATATTCATTGATTTTTGCCATTGAAAAACGTTTTTCATATACCAGAAATGTTTGAAGCTACTGACTGAATGAAAGGAGCTGGCATCTCACTCTCTTTGAATCTTCTTTATCATGCTAGGATTAGCAGGAAAAAGCAAAAAATTTCAGAATTGCACCTTGCAATGTGGAGATATTACTGTTTGTGCATTTACAATATTCATTGATTTTTGCCATTGAAAAACATGTTTTTCATATACCAGAAATGTTTGAAGCTACTGACTGAATGAAAGGAGCTGGCATCTCACTCTCTTTGAATCTTCTTTATCATGCTAGGATTAACAGGAAAAAGCAAAAAATTTCAGAATTGCACCTTGCAATGTGGAGATATTACTGTTTGTGCATTTACAATATTCATTGATTTTTGCCATTGAAAAACATGTTTTTCATATACCAGAAATGTTTGAAGCTACTGACTGAATGAAAGGAGCTGGCATCTCACTCTCTTTGAATCTTCTTTATCATGCTAGGATTAGCAGGAAAAAGCAAAAAATTTCAGAATTGCACCTTGCAATGTGGAGATATTACTGTTTGTGCATTTACAATATTCATTGATTTTTGCCATTGAAAAACATGTTTTTCATATACCAGAAATGTTTGAAGCTACTGACTGAATGAAAGGAGCTGGCATCTCACTCTCTTTGAATCTTCTTTATCATGCTAGGATTAACAGGAAAAAGCAAAAAATTTCAGAATTGCACCTTGCAATGTGGAGATATTACTGTTTGTGCATTTACAATATTCATTGATTTTTGCCATTGAAAAACATGTTTTTCATATACCAGAAATGTTTGAAGCTACTGACTGAATGAAAGGAGCTGGCATCTCACTCTCTTTGAATCTTCTTTATCATGCTAGGATTAACAGGAAAAAGCTAAAAATTTCAGAATTGCACCGTGCAATGTGGAGATATTACTGTTTGTGCATTTACAATATTCATTGATTTTTGCCATTGAAAAACATGTTTTTCATATACCAGAAATGTTTGAAGCTACTGACTGAATGAAAGGAGCTGGCATCTCACTCTCTTTGAATCTTCTTTATCATGCTAGGATTAGCAGGAAAAAGCAAAAAATTTCAGAATTGCACCTTGCAATGTGGAGATATTACTGTTTGTGCATTTACAATATTCATTGATTTTTGCCATTGAAAAACATGTTTTTCATATACCAGAAATGTTTGAAGCTACTGACTGAATGAAAGGAGCTGGCATCTCACTCTCTTTGAATCTTCTTTATCATGCTAGGATTAACAGGAAAAAGCTAAAAATTTCAGAATTGCACCGTGCAATGTGGAGATATTACTGTTTGTGCATTTACAATATTCATTGATTTTTGCCATTGAAAAACATGTTTTTCATATACCAGAAATGTTTGAAGCTACTGACTGAATGAAAGGAGCTGGCATCTCACTCTCTTTGAATCTTCTTTATCATGGTAGGATTAGCAGGAAAAAGCAAAAAATTTCAGAATTGCACCTTGCAATGTGGAGATATTACTGTTTGTGCATTTACAATATTCATTGATTTTTGCCATTGAAAAACATGTTTTTCATATACCAGAAATGTTTGAAGCTACTGACTGAATGAAAGGAGCTGGCATCTCACTCTCTTTGAATCTTCTTTATCATGCTAAGAGGAGCAGGAAAAAGCAAAAAATTTCAGAATTGCACCTTGCAATGCGGAGAAATTACTCTTTGTGCATTTACAATATTCATTGATTTTTGCCATTGAAAAACATCATGTTATTCATATACCAGAAATGTTTGAAGCTACTGACTGAATGAAAGGAGCTGGCATCTCACTCTCTTTGAATCTTCTTTATCATGCTAAGAGGAGCAGGAAAAAGCAAAAAATTTCAGAATTGCACCTTGCAATGCAGAGAAATTACTGTTTGTGCATTTACAATATTCATTGATTTTTGCCATTGAAAAACATCATGTTATTCATATACCAGAAATGTTTGAAGCTACTGACTGAATGAAAGGAGCTGGCATCTCACTCTCTTTGAATCTTCTTTATCATGCTAAGAGGAGCAGGAAAAAGCAAAAAATTTCAGAATTGCACCTTGCAATGCGGAGAAATTACTGTTTGTGCATTTACAATATTCATTGATTTTTGCCATTGAAAAACGTCCAGAAATGATTGAAGCTACTGACTGAATGAAAGGAGCTGGCATCTCACTCTCTTTGAATCTTCTTTATCATGCTAAGAGGAGCAGGAAAAAGCAAAAAATTTCAGAATTGCACCTTGCAATGCGGAGAAATTACTGTTTGTGCATTTACAATATTCATTGATTTTTGCCATTGAAAAACATCATGTTATTCATATACCAGAAATGATTGAAGCTACTGACTGAATGAAAGGAGCTGGCATCTCGCTCTCTTTGAATCTTCTTTATCATGCTAAGAGGAGCAGGAAAAAGCAAAAAATTTCAGAATTGCACCTTGCAATGCGGAGAAATTACTGTTTGTGCATTTACAATATTCATTGATTTTTGCCATTGAAAAACGTCCAGAAATGATTGAAGCTACTGACTGAATGAAAGGAGCTGTCATCTCACTCTCTTTGAATCTTCTTTATCATGCTAAGAGGAGCAGGAAAAAGCAAAAAATTTCAGAATTGCACCTTGCAATGCGGAGAAATTACTGTTTGTGCATTTACAATATTCATTGATTTTTGCCATTGAAAAACGTCCAGAAATGATTGAAGCTACTGACTGAATGAAAGGAGCTGGCATCTCACTCTCTTTGAATCTTCTTTATCATGCTAAGAGGAGCAGGAAAAAGCAAAAAATTTCAGAATTGCAACTTGCAATGCGGAGAAATTACTGTTTGTGCATTTACAATATTCATTGATTTTTGCCATTGAAAAACATCATGTTATTCATATACCAGAAATGATTGAAGCTACTGACTGAATGAAAGGAGCTGGCATCTCACTCTCTTTGAATCTTCTTTATCATGCTAAGAGGAGCAGGAAAAAGCAAAAAATTTCAGAATTGCACCTTGCAATGCGGAGAAATTACTGTTTGTGCATTTACAATATTCATTGATTTTTGCCATTGAAAAACGTCCAGAAATGATTGAAGCTACTGACTGAATGAAAGGAGCTGGCATCTCACTCTCTTTGAATCTTCTTTATCATGCTAAGAGGAGCAGGAAAAAGCAAAAAATTTCAGAATTGCACCTTGCAATGCGGAGAAATTACTGTTTGTGCTTTTACAATATTCATTGATTTTTGCCATTGAAAAACATCATATTATTCAAATACCAGAAATGTTTGAAGCTACTGACTGAATGAAAGGAGCTGGCATCTCACTCTCTTTGAATCTTCTTTATCATGCTAAGAGGAGCAGGAAAAAGCAAAAAATTTCAGAATTGCACCTTGCAATGCGGAGAAATTACTGTTTGTGCATTTACAATATTCATTGATTTTTGCCATTGAAAAACGTCCAGAAATGATTGAAGCTACTGACTGAATGAAAGGAGCTGGCATCTCACTCTCTTTGAATCTTCTTTATCATGCTAAGAGGAGCAGGAAAAAGCAAAAAATTTCAGAATTGCACCTTGCAATGCGGAGAAATTACTGTTTGTGCATTTACAATATTCATTGATTTTTGCCATTGCAAAACATCATGTTATTCATATACCAGAAATGATTGAAGCTACTGACTGAATGAAAGGAGCTGGCATCTTACTCTCTTTGAATCTTCTTTGTCATGCTAAGAGGAGCAGGAAAAAGCAAAAAATTTCAGAATTGCACCTTGCAATGCGGAGAAATTACTGTTTGTGCATTTACAATATTCATTGATTTTTGCCATTGAAAAACGTCCAGAAATGATTGAAGCTACTGACTGAATGAAAGGAGCTGGCATCTCACTCTCTTTGAATCTTCTTTATCATGCTAAGAGGAGCAGGAAAATGCAAGAAATTTCAGAATTGCACCTTGCAATGCGGAGAAATTACTGTTTGTGCATTTACAATATTCATTGATTTTTGCCATTGAAAAACATCCAGAAATGATTGAAGCTACTGACTGAATGAAAGGAGCTGGCATCTCACTCTCTTTGAATCTTCTTTATCATGCTAAGAGGAGCAGGAAAAAGCCAAAAATTTCAGAATTGCACCTTGCAATGCGGAGAAATTACTGTTTGTGCATTTACAATATTCATTGATTTTTGCCATTGAAAAACATCATGTTATTCATATACCAGAAATGATTGAAGCTACTGACTGAATGAAAGGAGCTGGCATCTCACTCTCTTTGAATCTTCTTTATCATGCTAAGAGGAGCAGGAAAAAGCAAAAAATTTCAGAATTGCACCTTGCAATGCGGAGAAATTACTGTTTGTGCATTTACAATATTCATTGATTTTTGCCATTGAAAAACGTCCAGAAATGATTGAAGCTACTGACTGAATGAAAGGAGCTGGCATCTCACTCTCTTTGAATCTTCTTTATCATGCTAAGAGGAGCAGGAAAAAGCAAAAAATTTCAGAATTGCACCTTGCAATGCGGAGAAATTACTGTTTGTGCTTTTACAATATTCATTGATTTTTGCCATTGAAAAACATCATGTTATTCATATACCAGAAATGTTTGAAGCTACTGACTGAATGAAAGGAGCTGGCATCTCACTCTCTTTGAATCTTCTTTATCATGCTAAGAGGAGCAGGAAAAAGCAAAAAATTTCAGAATTGCACCTTGCAATGCGGAGAAATTACTGTTTGTGCATTTACAATATTCATTGATTTTTGCCATTGAAAAATGTCCAGAAATGATTGAAGCTGCTGACTGAATGAAAGGAGCTGGCATCTCACTCTCTTTGAATCTTCTTTATCATGCTAAGAGGAGCAGGAAAAAGCAAAAAATTTCAGAATTGCACCTTGCAATGCGGAGAAATTACTGTTTGTGCATTTACAATATTCATTGATTTTTGCCATTGAAAAACATCATGTTATTCATATACCAGAAATGATTGAAGCTACTGACTGAATGAAAGGAGCTGGCATCTCACTCTCTTTGAATCTTCTTTATCATGCTAAGAGGAGCAGGAAAAAGCAAAAAATTTCAGAATTGCACCTTGCAATGCGGAGAAATTACTGTTTGTGCATTTACAATATTCATTGATTTTTGCCATTGAAAAACGTCCAGAAATGATTGAAGCTACTGACTGAATGAAAGGAGCTGGCATCTCACTCTCTTTGAATCTTCTTTATCATGCTAAGAGGAGCAGGAAAAAGCAAAAAATTTCAGAATTGCACCTTGCAATGCGGAGAAATTACTGTTTGTGCATTTACAATATTCATTGATTTTTGCCATTGAAAAACGTCCAGAAATGATTGAAGCTACTGACTGAATGAAAGGAGCTGGCATCTCACTCTCTTTGAATCTTCTTTATCATGCTAAGAGGAGCAGGAAAAAGCAAAAAATTTCAGAATTGCACCTTGCAATGCGGAGAAATTACTGTTTGTGCATTTACAATATTCATTGATTTTTGCCATTGAAAAACATCATGTTATTCATATACCAGAAATGTTTGAAGCTACTGACTGAATGAAAGGAGCTGGCATCTCACTCTCTTTGAATCTTCTTTATCATGCTAAGAGGAGCAGGAAAAAGCAAAAAATTTCAGAATTGCACCTTGCAATGCGGAGAAATTACTGTTTGTGCATTTACAATATTCATTGATTTTTGCCATTGAAAAACGTCCAGAAATGATTGAAGCTACTGACTGAATGAAAGGAGCTGGCATCTCACTCTCTTTGAATCTTCTTTATCATGCTAAGAGGAGCAGGAAAAAGCAAAAAATTTCAGAATTGCACCTTGCAATGCGGAGAAATTACTGTTTGTGCATTTACAATATTCATTGATTTTTGCCATTGAAAAACATCATGTTATTCATATACCAGAAATGATTGAAGCTACTGACTGAATGAAAGGAGCTGGCATCTCGCTCTCTTTGAATCTTCTTTATCATGCTAAGAGGAGCAGGAAAAAGCAAAAAATTTCAGAATTGCACCTTGCAATGCGGAGAAATTACTGTTTGTGCATTTACAATATTCATTGATTTTTGCCATTGAAAAACGTCCAGAAATGATTGAAGCTACTGACTGAATGAAAGGAGCTGGCATCTCACTCTCTTTGAATCTTCTTTATCATGCTAAGAGGAGCAGGAAAAAGCAAAAAATTTCAGAATTGCACCTTGCAATGTGGAGAAATTACTGTTTGTGCATTTACAATATTCATTGATTTTTGCCATTGAAAAACATCATGTTATTCATATACCAGAAATGATTGAAGCTACTGACTGAATGAAAGGAGCTGGCATCTCACTCTCTTTGAATCTTCTTTATCATGCTGAGGAGCAGGAAAAAGCAAAAAATTTCAGAATTGCACCTTGCAATGCGGAGAAATTACTGTTTGTGCATTTACAATATTCATTGATTTTTGCCATTGAAAAACGTCCAGAAATGATTGAAGCTACTGACTGAATGAAAGGAGCTGGCATCTCACTCTCTTTGAATCTTCTTTATCATGCTAAGAGGAGCAGGAAAAAGCAAAAAATTTCAGAATTGCACCTTGCAATGCGGAGAAATTACTGTTTGTGCTTTTACAATATTCATTGATTTTTGCCATTGAAAAACATCATGTTATTCATATACCAGAAATGTTTGAAGCTACTGACTGAATGAAAGGAGCTGGCATCTCACTCTCTTTGAATCTTCTTTATCATGCTAAGAGGAGCAGGAAAAAGCAAAAAATTTCAGAATTGCACCTTGCAATGCGGAGAAATTACTGTTTGTGCATTTACAATATTCATTGATTTTTGCCATTGAAAAACGTCCAGAAATGATTGAAGCTACTGACTGAATGAAAGGAGCTGGCATCTCACTCTCTTTGAATCTTCTTTATCATGCTAAGAGGAGCAGGAAAAAGCAAAAAATTTCAGAATTGCACCTTGCAATGCGGAGAAATTACTGTTTGTGCATTTACAATATTCATTGATTTTTGCCATTGAAAAACATCATGTTATTCATATACCAGAAATGATTGAAGCTACTGACTGAATGAAAGGAGCTGGCATCTTACTCTCTTTGAATCTTCTTTGTCATGCTAAGAGGAGCAGGAAAAAGCAAAAAATTTCAGAATTGCACCTTGCAATGCGGAGAAATTACTGTTTGAGCATTTACAATATTCATTGATTTTTGCCATTGAAAAACGTCCAGAAATGATTGAAGCTACTGACTGAATGAAAGGAGCTGGCATCTCACTCTCTTTGAATCTTCTTTATCATGCTAAGAGGAGCAGGAAAAAGCAAAAAATTTCAGAATTGCACCTTGCAATGCGGAGAAATTACTGTTTGTGCATTTACAATATTCATTGATTTTTGCCATTGAAAAACGTCCAGAAATGATTGAAGCTACTGACTGAATGAAAGGAGCTGGCATCTCACTCTCTTTGAATCTTCTTTATCATGCTAAGAGGAGCAGGAAAAAGCAAAAAATTTCAGAATTGCACCTTGCAATGCGGAGAAATTACTGTTTGTGCATTTACAATATTCATTGATTTTTGCCATTGAAAAACATCATGTTATTCATATACCAGAAATGTTTGTAGCTACTGACTGAATGAAAGGAGCTGGCATCTCACTCTCTTTGAATCTTCTTTATCATGCTAAGAGGAGCAGGAAAAAGCAAAAAATTTCAGAATTGCACCTTGCAATGCGGAGAAATTACTGTTTGTGCATTTACAATATTCATTGATTTTTGCCATTGAAAAACGTCCAGAAATGATTGAAGCTACTGACTGAATGAAAGGAGCTGGCATCTCACTCTCTTTGAATCTTCTTTATCATGCTAAGAGGAGCAGGAAAAAGCAAAAAATTTCAGAATTGCACCTTGCAATGCGGAGAAATTACCATTTGTGCATTTACAATATTCATTGATTTTTGCCATTGAAAAACGTCCAGAAATGATTGAAGCTACTGACTGAATGAAAGGAGCTGGCATCTCACTCTCTTTGAATCTTCTTTATCATGCTAAGAGGAGCAGGAAAAAGCAAAAAATTTCAGAATTGCACCTTGCAATGCGGAGAAATTACTCTTTGTGCATTTACAATATTCATTGATTTTTGCCATTGAAAAACATCATGTTATTCATATACCAGAAATGTTTGAAGCTACTGACTGAATGAAAGGAGCTGGCATCTCACTCTCTTTGAATCTTCTTTATCATGCTAAGAGGAGCAGGAAAAAGCAAAAAATTTCAGAATTGCACCTTGCAATGCAGAGAAATTACTGTTTGTGCATTTACAATATTCATTGATTTTTGCCATTGAAAAACATCATGTTATTCATATACCAGAAATGTTTGAAGCTACTGACTGAATGAAAGGAGCTGGCATCTCACTCTCTTTGAATCTTCTTTATCATGCTAAGAGGAGCAGGAAAAAGCAAAAAATTTCAGAATTGCACCTTGCAATGCGGAGAAATTACTGTTTGTGCATTTACAATATTCATTGATTTTTGCCATTGAAAAACGTCCAGAAATGATTGAAGCTACTGACTGAATGAAAGGAGCTGGCATCTCACTCTCTTTGAATCTTCTTTATCATGCTAAGAGGAGCAGGAAAAAGCAAAAAATTTCAGAATTGCACCTTGCAATGCGGAGAAATTACTGTTTGTGCATTTACAATATTCATTGATTTTTGCCATTGAAAAACATCATGTTATTCATATACCAGAAATGATTGAAGCTACTGACTGAATGAAAGGAGCTGGCATCTCGCTCTCTTTGAATCTTCTTTATCATGCTAAGAGGAGCAGGAAAAAGCAAAAAATTTCAGAATTGCACCTTGCAATGCGGAGAAATTACTGTTTGTGCATTTACAATATTCATTGATTTTTGCCATTGAAAAACGTCCAGAAATGATTGAAGCTACTGACTGAATGAAAGGAGCTGGCATCTCACTCTCTTTGAATCTTCTTTATCATGCTAAGAGGAGCAGGAAAAAGCAAAAAATTTCAGAATTGCACCTTGCAATGCGGAGAAATTACTGTTTGTGCATTTACAATATTCATTGATTTTTGCCATTGAAAAACGTCCAGAAATGATTGAAGCTACTGACTGAATGAAAGGAGCTGGCATCTCACTCTCTTTGAATCTTCTTTATCATGCTAAGAGGAGCAGGAAAAAGCAAAAAATTTCAGAATTGCAACTTGCAATGCGGAGAAATTACTGTTTGTGCATTTACAATATTCATTGATTTTTGCCATTGAAAAACATCATGTTATTCATATACCAGAAATGATTGAAGCTACTGACTGAATGAAAGGAGCTGGCATCTCACTCTCTTTGAATCTTCTTTATCATGCTAAGAGGAGCAGGAAAAAGCAAAAAATTTCAGAATTGCACCTTGCAATGCGGAGAAATTACTGTTTGTGCATTTACAATATTCATTGATTTTTGCCATTGAAAAACGTCCAGAAATGATTGAAGCTACTGACTGAATGAAAGGAGCTGGCATCTCACTCTCTTTGAATCTTCTTTATCATGCTAAGAGGAGCAGGAAAAAGCAAAAAATTTCAGAATTGCACCTTGCAATGCGGAGAAATTACTGTTTGTGCTTTTACAATATTCATTGATTTTTGCCATTGAAAAACATCATGTTATTCATATACCAGAAATGTTTGTAGCTACTGACTGAATGAAAGGAGCTGGCATCTCACTCTCTTTGAATCTTCTTTATCATGCTAAGAGGAGCAGGAAAAAGCAAAAAATTTCAGAATTGCACCTTGCAATGCGGAGAAATTACTGTTTGTGCATTTACAATATTCATTGATTTTTGCCATTGAAAAACGTCCAGAAATGATTGAAGCTACTGACTGAATGAAAGGAGCTGGCATCTCACTCTCTTTGAATCTTCTTTATCATGCTAAGAGGAGCAGGAAAAAGCAAAAAATTTCAGAATTGCACCTTGCAATGCGGAGAAATTACTATTTGTGCATTTACAATATTCATTGATTTTTGCCATTGAAAAACGTCCAGAAATGATTGAAGCTACTGACTGAATGAAAGGAGCTGGCATCTCACTCTCTTTGAATCTTCTTTATCATGCTAAGAGGAGCAGGAAAAAGCAAAAAATTTCAGAATTGCACCTTGCAATGCGGAGAAATTACTCTTTGTGCATTTACAATATTCATTGATTTTTGCCATTGAAAAACATCATGTTATTCATATACCAGAAATGTTTGAAGCTACTGACTGAATGAAAGGAGCTGGCATCTCACTCTCTTTGAATCTTCTTTATCATGCTAAGAGGAGCAGGAAAAAGCAAAAAATTTCAGAATTGCACCTTGCAATGCAGAGAAATTACTGTTTGTGCATTTACAATATTCATTGATTTTTGCCATTGAAAAACATCATGTTATTCATATACCAGAAATGTTTGAAGCTACTGACTGAATGAAAGGAGCTGGCATCTCACTCTCTTTGAATCTTCTTTATCATGCTAAGAGGAGCAGGAAAAAGCAAAAAATTTCAGAATTGCACCTTGCAATGCGGAGAAATTACTGTTTGTGCATTTACAATATTCATTCATTTTTGCCATTGAAAAACGTCCAGAAATGATTGAAGCTACTGACTGAATGAAAGGAGCTGGCATCTCACTCTCTTTGAATCTTCTTTATCATGCTAAGAGGAGCAGGAAAAAGCAAAAAATTTCAGAATTGCACCTTGCAATGCGGAGAAATTACTGTTTGTGCATTTACAATATTCATTGATTTTTGCCATTGAAAAACATCATGTTATTCATATACCAGAAATGATTGAAGCTACTGACTGAATGAAAGGAGCTGGCATCTCGCTCTCTTTGAATCTTCTTTATCATGCTAAGAGGAGCAGGAAAAAGCAAAAAATTTCAGAATTGCACCTTGCAATGCGGAGAAATTACTGTTTGTGCATTTACAATATTCATTGATTTTTGCCATTGAAAAACGTCCAGAAATGATTGAAGCTACTGACTGAATGAAAGGAGCTGTCATCTCACTCTCTTTGAATCTTCTTTATCATGCTAAGAGGAGCAGGAAAAAGCAAAAAATTTCAGAATTGCACCTTGCAATGCGGAGAAATTACTGTTTGTGCATTTACAATATTCATTGATTTTTGCCATTGAAAAACGTCCAGAAATGATTGAAGCTACTGACTGAATGAAAGGAGCTGGCATCTCACTCTCTTTGAATCTTCTTTATCATGCTAAGAGGAGCAGGAAAAAGCAAAAAATTTCAGAATTGCAACTTGCAATGCGGAGAAATTACTGTTTGTGCATTTACAATATTCATTGATTTTTGCCATTGAAAAACATCATGTTATTCATATACCAGAAATGATTGAAGCTACTGACTGAATGAAAGGAGCTGGCATCTCACTCTCTTTGAATCTTCTTTATCATGCTAAGAGGAGCAGGAAAAAGCAAAAAATTTCAGAATTGCACCTTGCAATGCGGAGAAATTACTGTTTGTGCATTTACAATATTCATTGATTTTTGCCATTGAAAAACGTCCAGAAATGATTGAAGCTACTGACTGAATGAAAGGAGCTGGCATCTCACTCTCTTTGAATCTTCTTTATCATGCTAAGAGGAGCAGGAAAAAGCAAAAAATTTCAGAATTGCACCTTGCAATGCGGAGAAATTACTGTTTGTGCTTTTACAATATTCATTGATTTTTGCCATTGAAAAACATCATATTATTCAAATACCAGAAATGTTTGAAGCTACTGACTGAATGAAAGGAGCTGGCATCTCACTCTCTTTGAATCTTCTTTATCATGCTAAGAGGAGCAGGAAAAAGCAAAAAATTTCAGAATTGCACCTTGCAATGCGGAGAAATTACTGTTTGTGCATTTACAATATTCATTGATTTTTGCCATTGAAAAACGTCCAGAAATGATTGAAGCTACTGACTGAATGAAAGGAGCTGGCATCTCACTCTCTTTGAATCTTCTTTATCATGCTAAGAGGAGCAGGAAAAAGCAAAAAATTTCAGAATTGCACCTTGCAATGCGGAGAAATTACTGTTTGTGCATTTACAATATTCATTGATTTTTGCCATTGAAAAACGTCCAGAAATGATTGAAGCTACTGACTGAATGAAAGGAGCTGGCATCTCACTCTCTTTGAATCTTCTTTATCATGCTAAGAGGAGCAGGAAAAAGCAAAAAATTTCAGAATTGCACCTTGCAATGCGGAGAAATTACTGTTTGTGCATTTACAATATTCATTGATTTTTGCCATTGCAAAACATCATGTTATTCATATACCAGAAATGATTGAAGCTACTGACTGAATGAAAGGAGCTGGCATCTTACTCTCTTTGAATCTTCTTTGTCATGCTAAGAGGAGCAGGAAAAAGCAAAAAATTTCAGAATTGCACCTTGCAATGCGGAGAAATTACTGTTTGTGCATTTACAATATTCATTGATTTTTGCCATTGAAAAACGTCCAGAAATGATTGAAGCTACTGACTGAATGAAAGGAGCTGGCATCTCACTCTCTTTGAATCTTCTTTATCATGCTAAGAGGAGCAGGAAAAAGCAAAAAATTTCAGAATTGCACCTTGCAATGCGGAGAAATTACTGTTTGTGCATTTACAATATTCATTGATTTTTGCCATTGAAAAACGTCCAGAAATGATTGAAGCTACTGACTGAATGAAAGGAGCTGGCATCTCACTCTCTTTGAATCTTCTTTATCATGCTAAGAGGAGCAGGAAAAAGCAAAAAATTTCAGAATTGCACCTTGCAATGCGGAGAAATTACTGTTTGTGCATTTACAATATTCATTGATTTTTGCCATTGAAAAACATCATGTTATTCATATACCAGAAATGTTTGTAGCTACTGACTGAATGAAAGGAGCTGGCATCTCACTCTCTTTGAATCTTCTTTATCATGCTAAGAGGAGCAGGAAAAAGCAAAAAATTTCAGAATTGCACCTTGCAATGCGGAGAAATTACTGTTTGTGCATTTACAATATTCATTGATTTTTGCCATTGAAAAACGTCCAGAAATGATTGAAGCTACTGACTGAATGAAAGGAGCTGGCATCTCACTCTCTTTGAATCTTCTTTATCATGCTAAGAGGAGCAGGAAAAAGCAAAAAATTTCAGAATTGCACCTTGCAATGCGGAGAAATTACTGTTTGTGCTTTTACAATATTCATTGATTTTTGCCATTGAAAAACATCATGTTATTCATATACCAGAAATGTTTGAAGCTACTGACTGAATGAAAGGAGCTGGCATCTCACTCTCTTTGAATCTTCTTTATCATGCTAAGAGGAGCAGGAAAAAGCAAAAAATTTCAGAATTGCACCTTGCAATGCGGAGAAATTACTGTTTGTGCATTTACAATATTCATTGATTTTTGCCATTGAAAAACGTCCAGAAATGATTGAAGCTACTGACTGAATGAAAGGAGCTGGCATCTCACTCTCTTTGAATCTTCTTTATCATGCTAAGAGGAGCAGGAAAAAGCAAAAAATTTCAGAATTGCACCTTGCAATGCGGAGAAATTACTGTTTGTGCATTTACAATATTCATTGATTTTTGCCATTGAAAAACGTCCAGAAATGATTGAAGCTACTGACTGAATGAAAGGAGCTGGCATCTCACTCTCTTTGAATCTTCTTTATCATGCTAAGAGGAGCAGGAAAAAGCAAAAAATTTCAGAATTGCAACTTGCAATGCGGAGAAATTACTGTTTGTGCATTTACAATATTCATTGATTTTTGCCATTGAAAAACATCATGTTATTCATATACCAGAAATGATTGAAGCTACTGACTGAATGAAAGGAGCTGGCATCTCACTCTCTTTGAATCTTCTTTATCATGCTAAGAGGAGCAGGAAAAAGCAAAAAATTTCAGAATTGCACCTTGCAATGCGGAGAAATTACTGTTTGTGCATTTACAATATTCATTGATTTTTGCCATTGAAAAACGTCCAGAAATGATTGAAGCTACTGACTGAATGAAAGGAGCTGGCATCTCACTCTCTTTGAATCTTCTTTATCATGCTAAGAGGAGCAGGAAAAAGCAAAAAATTTCAGAATTGCACCTTGCAATGCGGAGAAATTACTGTTTGTGCTTTTACAATATTCATTGATTTTTGCCATTGAAAAACATCATATTATTCATATACCAGAAATGTTTGAAGCTACTGACTGAATGAAAGGAGCTGGCATCTCACTCTCTTTGAATCTTCTTTATCATGCTAAGAGGAGCAGGAAAAAGCAAAAAATTTCAGAATTGCACCTTGCAATGCGGAGAAATTACTGTTTGTGCATTTACAATATTCATTGATTTTTGCCATTGAAAAACGTCCAGAAATGATTGAAGCTACTGACTGAATGAAAGGAGCTGGCACCTCACTCTCTTTGAATCTTCTTTATCATGCTAAGAGGAGCAGGAAAAAGCAAAAAATTTCAGAATTGCACCTTGCAATGCGGAGAAATTACTGTTTGTGCATTTACAATATTCATTGATTTTTGCCATTGAAAAACGTCCAGAAATGATTGAAGCTACTGACTGAATGAAAGGAGCTGGCATCTCACTCTCTTTGAATCTTCTTTATCATGCTAAGAGGAGCAGGAAAAAGCAAAAAATTTCAGAATTGCACCTTGCAATGCGGAGAAATTACTGTTTGTGCATTTACAATATTCATTGATTTTTGCCATTGAAAAACATCATGTTATTCATATACCAGAAATGATTGAAGCTACTGACTGAATGAAAGGAGCTGGCATCTTACTCTCTTTGAATCTTCTTTGTCATGCTAAGAGGAGCAGGAAAAAGCAAAAAATTTCAGAATTGCACCTTGCAATGCGGAGAAATTACTGTTTGTGCATTTACAATATTCATTGATTTTTGCCATTGAAAAACGTCCAGAAATGATTGAAGCTACTGACTGAATGAAAGGAGCTGGCATCTCACTCTCTTTGAATCTTCTTTATCATGCTAAGAGGAGCAGGAAAAAGCAAAAAATTTCAGAATTGCACCTTGCAATGCGGAGAAATTACTGTTTGTGCATTTACAATATTCATTGATTTTTGCCATTGAAAAACGTCCAGAAATGATTGAAGCTACTGACTGAATGAAAGGAGCTGGCATCTCACTCTCTTTGAATCTTCTTTATCATGCTAAGAGGAGCAGGAAAAAGCAAAAAATTTCAGAATTGCACCTTGCAATGCGGAGAAATTACTGTTTGTGCATTTACAATATTCATTGATTTTTGCCATTGAAAAACATCATGTTATTCATATACCAGAAATGTTTGTAGCTACTGACTGAATGAAAGGAGCTGGCATCTCACTCTCTTTGAATCTTCTTTATCATGCTAAGAGGAGCAGGAAAAAGCAAAAAATTTCAGAATTGCACCTTGCAATGCGGAGAAATTACTGTTTGTGCATTTACAATATTCATTGATTTTTGCCATTGAAAAACGTCCAGAAATGATTGAAGCTACTGACTGAATGAAAGGAGCTGGCATCTCACTCTCTTTGAATCTTCTTTATCATGCTAAGAGGAGCAGGAAAAAGCAAAAAATTTCAGAATTGCACCTTGCAATGCGGAGAAATTACTGTTTGTGCATTTACAATATTCATTGATTTTTGCCATTGAAAAACGTCCAGAAATGATTGAAGCTACTGACTGAATGAAAGGAGCTGGCATCTCACTCTCTTTGAATCTTCTTTATCATGCTAAGAGGAGCAGGAAAAAGCAAAAAATTTCAGAATTGCACCTTGCAATGCGGAGAAATTACTCTTTGTGCATTTACAATATTCATTGATTTTTGCCATTGAAAAACATCATGTTATTCATATACCAGAAATGTTTGAAGCTACTGACTGAATGAAAGGAGCTGGCATCTCACTCTCTTTGAATCTTCTTTATCATGCTAAAAGGAGCAGGAAAAAGCAAAAAATTTCAGAATTGCACCTTGCAATGTGGAGAAATTACTGTTTGTGCATTTACAATATTCATTGATTTTTACCATTGAAAAACGTCCAGAAATGATTGAAGCTACTGACTGAATGAAAGTAGCTGGCATCTCACTCTCTTTGAATCTTCTTTATCATGCTAAGAGGAGCAGGAAAAAGCAAAAAATTTCAGACTTGCACCTTGCAATGCGGAGAAATTACTGTTTGTGCATTTACAATATTCATTGATTTTTGCCATTGAAAAACATCATGTTATTCATATACCAGAAATGTTTGAAGCTACTGACTGAATGAAAGGAGCTGGCATCTCACTCTCTTTGAATCTTCTTTATCATGCTAAGAGGAGCAGGAAAAAGCAAAAAATTTCAGAATTGCACCTTGCAATGCGGAGAAATTACTGTTTGTGCATTTACAATATTCATTGATTTTTGCCATTGAAAAACGTCCAGAAATGATTGAAGCTACTGACTGAATGAAAGGAGCTGGCATCTCACTCTCTTTGAATCTTCTTTATCATGCTAAGAGGAGCAGGAAAAAGCAAAAAATTTCAGAATTGCACCTTGCAATGCAGAGAAATTACTGTTTGTGCATTTACAATATTCATTGATTTTTGCCATTGAAAAACGTCCAGAAATGATTGAAGCTACTGACTGAATGAAAGGAGCTGGCATCTCACTCTCTTTGAATCTTCTTTATCATGCTAAGAGGAGCAGGAAAAAGCAAAAAATTTCAGAATTGCACCTTGCAATGCGGAGAAATTACAGTTTGTGCATTTACAATATTCATTGATTTTTGCCATTGAAAAACATCAAGAAATGATTGAAGCTACTGACTGAATGAAAGGAGCTGGCATCTCACTCTCTTTGAATATTCTTTATCATGCTAAGAGGAGCAGGAAAAAGCAAAAAATTTCAGAATTGCACCTTGCAATGCGGAGAAATTACTGTTTGTGCATTTACAATATTCATTGATTTTTGCCATTGAAAAACATCATGTTATTCATATACCAGAAATGTTTGAAGCTACTGACTGAATGAAAGGAGCTGGCATCTCACTCTCTTTGAATCTTCTTTATCATGCTAAGAGGAGCAGGAAAAAGCAAAAAATTTCAGAATTGCACCTTGCAATGCGGAGAAATTACTGTTTGTGCATTTACAATATTCATTGATTTTTGCCATTGAAAAACATCATGTTATTCATATACCAGAAATGTTTGAAGCTACTGACTGAATGAAAGGAGCTGGCATCTCACTCTCTTTGAATCTTCTTTATCATGCTAAGAGGAGCAGGAAAAAGCAAAAAATTTCAGAATTGCACCTTGCAATGTGGAGAAATTACTGTTTGTGCATTTACAATATTCATTGATTTTTACCATTGAAAAACGTCCAGAAATGATTGAAGCTACTGACTGAATGAAAGTAGCTGGCATCTCACTCTCTTTGAATCTTCTTTATCATGCTAAGAGGAGCAGGAAAAAGCAAAAAATTTCAGAATTGCACCTTGCAATGCAGAGAAATTACTGTTTGTGCATTTACAATATTCATTGATTTTTGCCATTGAAAAACATCATGTTATTCATATACCAGAAATGTTTGAAGCTACTGACTGAATGAAAGGAGCTGGCATCTCACTCTCTTTGAATCTTCTTTATCATGCTAAGAGGAGCAGGAAAAAGCAAAAAATTTCAGAATTGCACCTTGCAATGTGGAGAAATTACTGTTTGTGCATTTACAATATTCATTGATTTTTACCATTGAAAAACGTCCAGAAATGATTGAAGCTACTGACTGAATGAAAGGAGCTGGCATCTCACTCTCTTTGAATCTTCTTTATCATGCTAAGAGGAGCAGGAAAAAGCAAAAAATTTCAGAATTGCACCTTGCAATGCGGAGAAATTACTGTTTGTGCATTTACAATATTCATTGATTTTTGCCATTGAAAAACGTCCAGAAATGATTGAAGCTACTGACTGAATGAAAGGAGCTGGCATCTCACTCTCTTTGAATCTTCTTTATCATGCTAAGAGGAGCAGGAAAAAGCAAAAAATTTCAGAATTGCACCTTGCAATGCGGAGAAATTACTCTTTGTGCATTTACAATATTCATTGATTTTTGCCATTGAAAAACATCATGTTATTCATATACCAGAAATGTTTGAAGCTACTGACTGAATGAAAGGAGCTGGCATCTCACTCTCTTTGAATCTTCTTTATCATGCTAAAAGGAGCAGGAAAAAGCAAAAAATTTCAGAATTGCACCTTGCAATGTGGAGAAATTACTGTTTGTGCATTTACAATATTCATTGATTTTTACCATTGAAAAACGTCCAGAAATGATTGAAGCTACTGACTGAATGAAAGTAGCTGGCATCTCACTCTCTTTGAATCTTCTTTATCATGCTAAGAGGAGCAGGAACAAGCAAAAAATTTCAGACTTGCACCTTGCAATGCGGAGAAATTACTGTTTGTGCATTTACAATATTCATTGATTTTTGCCATTGAAAAACATCATGTTATTCATATACCAGAAATGTTTGAAGCTACTGACTGAATGAAAGGAGCTGGCATCTCACTCTCTTTGAATCTTCTTTATCATGCTAAGAGGAGCAGGAAAAAGCAAAAAATTTCAGAATTGCACCTTGCAATGCGGAGAAATTACTGTTTGTGCATTTACAATATTCATTGATTTTTGCCATTGAAAAACGTCCAGAAATGATTGAAGCTACTGACTGAATGAAAGGAGCTGGCATCTCACTCTCTTTGAATCTTCTTTATCATGCTAAGAGGAGCAGGAAAAAGCAAAAAATTTCAGAATTGCACCTTGCAATGCGGAGAAATTACTGTTTGTGCATTTACAATATTCATTGATTTTTGCCATTGAAAAACGTCCAGAAATGATTGAAGCTACTGACTGAATGAAAGGAGCTGGCATCTCACTCTCTTTGAATCTTCTTTATCATGCTAAGAGGAGCAGGAAAAAGCAAAAAATTTCAGAATTGCACCTTGCAATGCGGAGAAATTACAGTTTGTGCATTTACAATATTCATTGATTTTTGCCATTGAAAAACATCCAGAAATGATTGAAGCTACTGACTGAATGAAAGGAGCTGGCATCTCACTCTCTTTGAATATTCTTTATCATGCTAAGAGGAGCAGGAAAAAGCAAAAAATTTCAGAATTGCACCTTGCAATGCGGAGAAATTACTGTTTGTGCATTTACAATATTCATTGATTTTTGCCATTGAAAAACATCATGTTATTCATATACCAGAAATGTTTGAAGCTACTGACTGAATGAAAGGAGCTGGCATCTCACTCTCTTTGAATCTTCTTTATCATGCTAAGAGGAGCAGGAAAAAGCAAAAAATTTCAGAATTGCACCTTGCAATGCGGAGAAATTACTGTTTGTGCATTTACAATATTCATTGATTTTTGCCATTGAAAAACATCATGTTATTCATATACCAGAAATGTTTGAAGCTACTGACTGAATGAAAGGAGCTGGCATCTCACTCTCTTTGAATCTTCTTTATCATGCTAAGAGGAGCAGGAAAAAGCAAAAAATTTCAGAATTGCACCTTGCAATGTGGAGAAATTACTGTTTGTGCATTTACAATATTCATTGATTTTTACCATTGAAAAACGTCCAGAAATGATTGAAGCTACTGACTGAATGAAAGTAGCTGGCATCTCACTCTCTTTGAATCTTCTTTATCATGCTAAGAGGAGCAGGAAAAAGCAAAAAATGTCAGAATTGCACCTTGCAATGCAGAGAAATTAATGTTTGTGCATTTACAATATTCATTGATTTTTGCCATTGAAAAACATCATGTTATTCATATACCAGAAATGTTTGAAGCTACTGACTGAATGAAAGGAGCTGGCATCTCACTCTCTTTGAATCTTCTTTATCATGCTAAGAGGAGCAGGAAAAAGCAAAAAATTTCAGAATTGCACCTTGCAATGTGGAGAAATTACTGTTTGTGCATTTACAATATTCATTGATTTTTACCATTGAAAAACGTCCAGAAATGATTGAAGCTACTGACTGAATGAAAGTAGCTGGCATCTCACTCTCTTTGAATCTTCTTTATCATGCTAAGAGGAGCAGGAAAAAGCAAAAAATTTCAGACTTGCACCTTGCAATGCGGAGAAATTACTGTTTGTGCATTTACAATATTCATTGATTTTTGCCATTGAAAAACGTCCAGAAATGATTGAAGCTACTGACTGAATGAAAGGAGCTGGCATCTCACTCTCTTTGAATCTTGTTTATCATGCTAAGAGGAGCAGGAAAAAGCAAAAAATTTCAGAATTGCACCTTGCAATGCGGAGAAATTACTGTTTGTGCATTTACAATATTCATTGATTTTTGCCATTGAAAAACGTCCAGAAATGATTGAAGCTACTGACTGAATGAAAGGAGCTGGCATCTCACTCTCTTTGAATCTTCTTTATCATGCTAAGAGGAGCAGGAAAAAGCAAAAAATTTCAGAATTGCACCTTGCAATGCGGAGAAATTACTGTTTGTGCATTTACAATATTCATTGATTTCTGCCATTGAAAAACATCATGTTATTCATATACCAGAAATGATTGAAGCTACTGACTGAATGAAAGGAGCTGGCATCTCACTCTCTTTGAATCTTCTTTATCATGCTAAGAGGAGCAGGAAAAAGCAAAAAATTTCAGAATTGCACCTTGCAATGCGGAGAAATTACTGTTTGTGCATTTACAATATTCATTGATTTTTGCCATTGAAAAACGTCCAGAAATGATTGAAGCTACTGACTGAATGAAAGGAACTGGCATCTCACTCTCTTTGAATCTTCTTTATCATGCTAAGAGGAGCAGGAAAAAGCAAAAAATTTCAGAATTGCACCTTGCAATGCGGAGAAATTACTGTTTGTGCATTTACAAAATTCATTGATTTTTGCCATTGAAAAACATCATGTTATTCATATACCAGAAATGTTTGAAGCTACTGACTGAATGAAAGGAGCTGACATCTCACTCTCTTTGAATCTTCTTTATCATGCTAAGAGGAGCAGGAAAAAGCAAAAAATTTCAGAATTGCACCTTGCAATGCGGAGAAATTACTGTTTGTGCATTTACAATATTCATTGATTTTTGCCATTGAAAAACGTCCAGAAATGATTGAAGCTACTGACTGAATGAAAGGAGCTGGCATCTCACTCTCTTTGAATCTTCTTTATCATGCTAAGAGGAGCAGGAAAAAGCAAAAAATTTCAGAATTGCACCTTGCAATGCGGAGAAATTACTGTTTGTGCATTTACAATATTCATTGATTTTTGCCATTGAAAAACGTCCAGAAATGATTGAAGCTACTGACTGAATGAAAGGAGCTGGCATCTCACTCTCTTTGAATCTTCTTTATCATGCTAAGAGGAGCAGGAAAAAGCAAAAAATTTCAGAATTGCACCTTGCAATGTGGAGAAATTACTGTTTGTGCATTTACAATATTCATTGATTTTTGCCATTGAAAAACATCATGTTATTCATATACCAGAAATGATTGAAGCTACTGACTGAATGAAAGGAGCTGGCATCTCACTCTCTTTGAATCTTCTTTATCATGCTAAGAGGAGCAGGAAAAAGCAAAAAATTTCAGAATTGCACCTTGCAATGCGGAGAAATTACTGTTTGTGCATTTACAATATTCATTGATTTTTGCCATTGAAAAACGTCCAGAAATGATTGAAGCTACTGACTGAATGAAAGGAACTGGCATCTCACTCTCTTTGAATCTTCTTTATCATGCTAAGAGGAGCAGGAAAAAGCAAAAAATTTCAGAATTGCACCTTGCAATGCGGAGAAATTACTGTTTGTGCATTTACAAAATTCATTGATTTTTGCCATTGAAAAACATCATGTTATTCATATACCAGAAATGTTTGAAGCTACTGACTGAATGAAAGGAGCTGACATCTCACTCTCTTTGAATCTTCTTTATCATGCTAAGAGGAGCAGGAAAAAGCAAAAAATTTCAGAATTGCACCTTGCAATGCGGAGAAATTACTGTTTGTGCATTTACAATATTCATTGATTTTTGCCATTGAAAAACGTCCAGAAATGATTGAAGCTACTGACTGAATGAAAGGAGCTGGCATCTCACTCTCTTTGAATCTTCTTTATCATGCTAAGAGGAGCAGGAAAAAGCAAAAAATTTCAGAATTGCACCTTGCAATGCGGAGAAATTACTGTTTGTGCATTTACAATATTCATTGATTTTTGCCATTGAAAAACATCATGTTATTCATATACCAGAAATGATTGAAGCTACTGACTGAATGAAAGGAGCTGGCATCTCACTCTCTTTGAATCTTCTTTATCATGCTAAGAGGAGCAGGAAAAAGCAAAAAATTTCAGAATTGCACCTTGCAATGCGGAGAAATTACTGTTTGTGCATTTACAATATTCATTGATTTTTGCCATTGAAAAACGTCCAGAAATGATTGAAGCTACTGACTGAATGAAAGGAGCTGGCATCTCACTCTCTTTGAATCTTCTTTATCATGCTAAGAGGAGCAGGAAAAAGCAAAAAATTTCAGAATTGCACCTTGCAATGCGGAGAAATTACTGTTTGTGCATTTACAATATTCATTGATTTTTGCCATTGAAAAACATCATGTTATTCATATACCAGAAATGTTTGAAGCTACTGACTGAATGAAAGGAGCTGGCATCTCACTCTCTTTGAATCTTCTTTATCATGCTAAGAGGAGCAGGAAAAAGCAAAAAATTTCAGAATTGCACCTTGCAATGCGGAGAAATTACTGTTTGTGCATTTACAATATTCATTGATTTTTGCCATTGAAAAACGTCCAGAAATGATTGAAGCTACTGACTGAATGAAAGGAGCTGGCATCTCACTCTCTTTGAATCTTCTTTATCATGCTAAGAGGAGCAGGAAAAAGCAAAAAATTTCAGAATTGCACCTTGCAATGCGGAGAAATTACTGTTTGTGCATTTACAATATTCATTGATTTTTGCCATTGAAAAACGTCCAGAAATGATTGAAGCTACTGACTGAATGAAAGGAGCTGGCATCTCACTCTCTTTGAATCTTCTTTATCATGCTAAGAGGAGCAGGAAAAAGCAAAAAATTTCAGAATTGCAACTTGCAATGCGGAGAAATTACTGTTTGTGCATTTACAATATTCATTGATTTTTGCCATTGAAAAACATCATGTTATTCATATACCAGAAATGATTGAAGCTACTGACTGAATGAAAGGAGCTGGCATCTCACTCTCTTTGAATCTTCTTTATCATGCTAAGAGGAGCAGGAAAAAGCAAAAAATTTCAGAATTGCACCTTGCAATGCGGAGAAATTACTGTTTGTGCATTTACAATATTCATTGATTTTTGCCATTGAAAAACGTCCAGAAATGATTGAAGCTACTGACTGAATGAAAGGAGCTGGCATCTCACTCTCTTTGAATCTTCTTTATCATGCTAAGAGGAGCAGGAAAAAGCAAAAAATTTCAGAATTGCACCTTGCAATGCGGAGAAATTACTGTTTGTGCTTTTACAATATTCATTGATTTTTGCCATTGAAAAACATCATATTATTCATATACCAGAAATGTTTGAAGCTACTGACTGAATGAAAGGAGCTGGCATCTCACTCTCTTTGAATCTTCTTTATCATGCTAAGAGGAGCAGGAAAAAGCAAAAAATTTCAGAATTGCACCTTGCAATGCGGAGAAATTACTGTTTGTGCATTTACAATATTCATTGATTTTTGCCATTGAAAAACGTCCAGAAATGATTGAAGCTACTGACTGAATGAAAGGAGCTGGCATCTCACTCTCTTTGAATCTTCTTTATCATGCTAAGAGGAGCAGGAAAAAGCAAAAAATTTCAGAATTGCACCTTGCAATGCGGAGAAATTACTGTTTGTGCATTTACAATATTCATTGATTTTTGCCATTGAAAAACGTCCAGAAATGATTGAAGCTACTGACTGAATGAAAGGAGCTGGCATCTCACTCTCTTTGAATCTTCTTTATCATGCTAAGAGGAGCAGGAAAAAGCAAAAAATTTCAGAATTGCACCTTGCAATGCGGAGAAATTACTGTTTGTGCATTTACAATATTCATTGATTTTTGCCATTGAAAAACATCATGTTATTCATATACCAGAAATGATTGAAGCTACTGACTGAATGAAAGGAGCTGGCATCTTACTCTCTTTGAATCTTCTTTGTCATGCTAAGAGGAGCAGGAAAAAGCAAAAAATTTCAGAATTGCACCTTGCAATGCGGAGAAATTACTGTTTGTGCATTTACAATATTCATTGATTTTTGCCATTGAAAAACGTCCAGAAATGATTGAAGCTACTGACTGAATGAAAGGAGCTGGCATCTCACTCTCTTTGAATCTTCTTTATCATGCTAAGAGGAGCAGGAAAAAGCAAAAAATTTCAGAATTGCACCTTGCAATGCGGAGAAATTACTGTTTGTGCATTTACAATATTCATTGATTTTTCCCATTGAAAAACATCATGTTATTCATATACCAGAAATGTTTGTAGCTACTGACTGAATGAAAGGAGCTGGCATCTCACTCTCTTTGAATCTTCTTTATCATGCTAAGAGGAGCAGGAAAAAGCAAAAAATTTCAGAATTGCACCTTGCAATGCGGAGAAATTACTGTTTGTGCATTTACAATATTCATTGATTTTTGCCATTGAAAAACGTCCAGAAATGATTGAAGCTACTGACTGAATGAAAGGAGCTGGCATCTCACTCTCTTTGAATCTTCTTTATCATGCTAAGAGGAGCAGGAAAAAGCAAAAAATTTCAGAATTGCACCTTGCAATGCGGAGAAATTACTGTTTGTGCATTTACAATATTCATTGATTTTTGCCATTGAAAAACGTCCAGAAATGATTGAAGCTACTGACTGAATGAAAGGAGCTGGCATCTCACTCTCTTTGAATCTTGTTTATCATGCTAAGAGGAGCAGGAAAAAGCAAAAAATTTCAGAATTGCACCTTGCAATGCGGAGAAATTACTGTTTGTGCATTTACAATATTCATTGATTTTTGCCATTGAAAAACGTCCAGAAATGATTGAAGCTACTGACTGAATGAAAGGAGCTGGCATCTCACTCTCTTTGAATCTTCTTTATCATGCTAAGAGGAGCAGGAAAAAGCAAAAAATTTCAGAATTGCACCTTGCAATGCGGAGAAATTACTGTTTGTGCATTTACAATATTCATTGATTTTTGCCATTGAAAAACATCATGTTATTCATATACCAGAAATGATTGAAGCTACTGACTGAATGAAAGGAGCTGGCATCTCACTCTCTTTGAATCTTCTTTATCATGCTAAGAGGAGCAGGAAAAAGCAAAAAATTTCAGAATTGCACCTTGCAATGCGGAGAAATTACTGTTTGTGCATTTACAATATTCATTGATTTTTGCCATTGAAAAACGTCCAGAAATGATTGAAGCTACTGACTGAATGAAAGGAACTGGCATCTCACTCTCTTTGAATCTTCTTTATCATGCTAAGAGGAGCAGGAAAAAGCAAAAAATTTCAGAATTGCACCTTGCAATGCGGAGAAATTACTGTTTGTGCATTTACAAAATTCATTGATTTTTGCCATTGAAAAACATCATGTTATTCATATACCAGAAATGTTTGAAGCTACTGACTGAATGAAAGGAGCTGACATCTCACTCTCTTTGAATCTTCTTTATCATGCTAAGAGGAGCAGGAAAAAGCAAAAAATTTCAGAATTGCACCTTGCAATGCGGAGAAATTACTGTTTGTGCATTTACAATATTCATTGATTTTTGCCATTGAAAAACGTCCAGAAATGATTGAAGCTACTGACTGAATGAAAGGAGCTGGCATCTCACTCTCTTTGAATCTTGTTTATCATGCTAAGAGGAGCAGGAAAAAGCAAAAAATTTCAGAATTGCACCTTGCAATGCGGAGAAATTACTGTTTGTGCATTTACAATATTCATTGATTTTTGCCATTGAAAAACGTCCAGAAATGATTGAAGCTACTGACTGAATGAAAGGAGCTGGCATCTCACTCTCTTTGAATCTTCTTTATCATGCTAAGAGGAGCAGGAAAAAGCAAAAAATTTCAGAATTGCACCTTGCAATGCGGAGAAATTACTGTTTGTGCATTTACAATATTCATTGATTTTTGCCATTGAAAAACATCATGTTATTCATATACCAGAAATGATTGAAGCTACTGACTGAATGAAAGGAGCTGGCATCTCACTCTCTTTGAATCTTCTTTATCATGCTAAGAGGAGCAGGAAAAAGCAAAAAATTTCAGAATTGCACCTTGCAATGCGGAGAAATTACTGTTTGTGCATTTACAATATTCATTGATTTTTGCCATTGAAAAACGTCCAGAAATGATTGAAGCTACTGACTGAATGAAAGGAACTGGCATCTCACTCTCTTTGAATCTTCTTTATCATGCTAAGAGGAGCAGGAAAAAGCAAAAAATTTCAGAATTGCACCTTGCAATGCGGAGAAATTACTGTTTGTGCATTTACAAAATTCATTGATTTTTGCCATTGAAAAACATCATGTTATTCATATACCAGAAATGTTTGAAGCTACTGACTGAATGAAAGGAGCTGACATCTCACTCTCTTTGAATCTTCTTTATCATGCTAAGAGGAGCAGGAAAAAGCAAAAAATTTCAGAATTGCACCTTGCAATGCGGAGAAATTACTGTTTGTGCATTTACAATATTCATTGATTTTTGCCATTGAAAAACGTCCAGAAATGATTGAAGCTACTGACTGAATGAAAGGAGCTGGCATCTCACTCTCTTTGAATCTTCTTTATCATGCTAAGAGGAGCAGGAAAAAGCAAAAAATTTCAGAATTGCACCTTGCAATGCGGAGAAATTACTGTTTGTGCATTTACAATATTCATTGATTTTTGCCATTGAAAAACGTCCAGAAATGATTGAAGCTACTGACTGAATGAAAGGAGCTGGCATCTCACTCTCTTTGAATCTTCTTTATCATGCTAAGAGGAGCAGGAAAAAGCAAAAAAATTCAGAATTGCACCTTGCAATGCGGAGAAATTACTGTTTGTGCATTTACAATATTCATTGATTTTTGCCATTGAAAAACATCATGTTATTCATATACCAGAAATGATTGAAGCTACTGACTGAATGAAAGGAGCTGGCATCTCACTCTCTTTGAATCTTCTTTATCATGCTAAGAGGAGCAGGAAAAAGCAAAAAATTTCAGAATTGCACCTTGCAATGCGGAGAAATTACTGTTTGTGCATTTACAATATTCATTGATTTTTGCCATTGAAAAACGTCCAGAAATGATTGAAGCTACTGACTGAATGAAAGGAACTGGCATCTCACTCTCTTTGAATCTTCTTTATCATGCTAAGAGGAGCAGGAAAAAGCAAAAAATTTCAGAATTGCACCTTGCAATGCGGAGAAATTACTGTTTGTGCATTTACAAAATTCATTGATTTTTGCCATTGAAAAACATCATGTTATTCATATACCAGAAATGTTTGAAGCTACTGACTGAATGAAAGGAGCTGACATCTCACTCTCTTTGAATCTTCTTTATCATGCTAAGAGGAGCAGGAAAAAGCAAAAAATTTCAGAATTGCACCTTGCAATGCGGAGAAATTACTGTTTGTGCATTTACAATATTCATTGATTTTTGCCATTGAAAAACGTCCAGAAATGATTGAAGCTACTGACTGAATGAAAGGAGCTGGCATCTCACTCTCTTTGAATCTTCTTTATCATGCTAAGAGGAGCAGGAAAAAGCAAAAAATTTCAGAATTGCACCTTGCAATGCGGAGAAATTACTGTTTGTGCATTTACAATATTCATTGATTTTTGCCATTGAAAAACATCATGTTATTCATATACCAGAAATGATTGAAGCTACTGACTGAATGAAAGGAGCTGGCATCTCACTCTCTTTGAATCTTCCTTATCATGCTAAGAGGAGCAGGAAAAAGCAAAAAATTTCAGAATTGCACCTTGCAATGTGGAGAAATTACTGTTTGTGCATTTACAATATTCATTGATTTTTACCATTGAAAAACGTCCAGAAATGATTGAAGCTACTGACTGAATGAAAGTAGCTGGCATCTCACTCTCTTTGAATCTTCTTTATCATGCTAAGAGGAGCAGGAAAAAGCAAAAAATTTCAGACTTGCACCTTGCAATGCGGAGAAATTACTGTTTGTGCATTTACAATATTCATTGATTTTTGCCATTGAAAAACATCATGTTATTCATATACCAGAAATGTTTGAAGCTACTGACTGAATGAAAGGAGCTGGCATCTCACTCTCTTTGAATCTTCTTTATCATGCTAAGAGGAGCAGGAAAAAGCAAAAAATTTCAGAATTGCACCTTGCAATGCGGAGAAATTACTGTTTGTGCATTTACAATATTCATTGATTTTTGCCATTGAAAAACGTCCAGAAATGATTGAAGCTACTGACTGAATGAAAGGAGCTGGCATCTCACTCTCTTTGAATCTTGTTTATCATGCTAAGAGGAGCAGGAAAAAGCAAAAAATTTCAGAATTGCACCTTGCAATGCGGAGAAATTACTGTTTGTGCATTTACAATATTCATTGATTTTTGCCATTGAAAAACGTCCAGAAATGATTGAAGCTACTGACTGAATGAAAGGAGCTGGCATCTCACTCTCTTTGAATCTTCTTTATCATGCTAAGAGGAGCAGGAAAAAGCAAAAAAATTCAGAATTGCACCTTGCAATGCGGAGAAATTACTGTTTGTGCATTTACAATATTCATTGATTTTTGCCATTGAAAAACATCATGTTATTCATATACCAGAAATGATTGAAGCTACTGACTGAATGAAAGGAGCTGGCATCTCACTCTCTTTGAATCTTCTTTATCATGCTAAGAGGAGCAGGAAAAAGCAAAAAATTTCAGAATTGCACCTTGCAATGCGGAGAAATTACTGTTTGTGCATTTACAATATTCATTGATTTTTGCCATTGAAAAACGTCCAGAAATGATTGAAGCTACTGACTGAATGAAAGGAACTGGCATCTCACTCTCTTTGAATCTTCTTTATCATGCTAAGAGGAGCAGGAAAAAGCAAAAAATTTCAGAATTGCACCTTGCAATGCGGAGAAATTACTGTTTGTGCATTTACAAAATTCATTGATTTTTGCCATTGAAAAACATCATGTTATTCATATACCAGAAATGTTTGAAGCTACTGACTGAATGAAAGGAGCTGACATCTCACTCTCTTTGAATCTTCTTTATCATGCTAAGAGGAGCAGGAAAAAGCAAAAAATTTCAGAATTGCACCTTGCAATGCGGAGAAATTACTGTTTGTGCATTTACAATATTCATTGATTTTTGCCATTGAAAAACGTCCAGAAATGATTGAAGCTACTGACTGAATGAAAGGAGCTGGCATCTCACTCTCTTTGAATCTTCTTTATCATGCTAAGAGGAGCAGGAAAAAGCAAAAAATTTCAGAATTGCACCTTGCAATGCGGAGAAATTACTGTTTGTGCATTTACAATATTCATTGATTTTTGCCATTGAAAAACATCATGTTATTCATATACCAGAAATGTTTGAAGCTACTGACTGAATGAAAGGAGCTGGCATCTCACTCTCTTTGAATCTTCTTTATCATGCTAAGAGGAGCAGGAAAAAGCAAAAAATTTCAGAATTGCACCTTGCAATGCGGAGAAATTACTGTTTGTGCATTTACAATATTCATTGATTTTTGCCATTGAAAAACATCATGTTATTCATATACCAGAAATGATTGAAGCTACTGACTGAATGAAAGGAGCTGGCATCTCACTCTCTTTGAATCTTCTTTATCATGCTAAGAGGAGCAGGAAAAAGCAAAAAATTTCAGAATTGCACCTTGCAATGCGGAGAAATTACTGTTTGTGCATTTACAATATTCATTGATTTTTGCCATTGAAAAACGTCCAGAAATGATTGAAGCTACTGACTGAATGAAAGGAGCTGGCATCTCACTCTCTTTGAATCTTCTTTATCATGCTAAGAGGAGCAGGAAAAAGCAAAAAATTTCAGAATTGCACCTTGCAATGCGGAGAAATTACTGTTTGTGCATTTACAATATTCATTGATTTTTGCCATTGAAAAACATCATGTTATTCATATACCAGAAATGTTTGAAGCTACTGACTGAATGAAAGGAGCTGGCATCTCACTCTCTTTGAATCTTCTTTATCATGCTAAGAGGAGCAGGAAAAAGCAAAAAATTTCAGAATTGCACCTTGCAATGCGGAGAAATTACTGTTTGTGCATTTACAATATTCATTGATTTTTGCCATTGAAAAACGTCCAGAAATAATTGAAGCTACTGACTGAATGAAAGGAGCTGGCATCTCACTCTCTTTGAATCTTCTTTATCATGCTAAGAGGAGCAGGAAAAAGCAAAAAATTTCACAATTGCACCTTGCAATGCGGAGAAATTACTGTTTGTGCATTTACAATATTCATTGATTTTTGCCATTGAAAAACATCATGTTATTCATATACCAGAAATGATTGAAGCTACTGACTGAATGAAAGGAGCTGGCATCTCGCTCTCTTTGAATCTTCTTTATCATGCTAAGAGGAGCAGGAAAAAGCAAAAAATTTCAGAATTGCACCTTGCAATGCGGAGAAATTACTGTTTGTGCATTTACAATATTCATTGATTTTTGCCATTGAAAAACGTCCAGAAATGATTGAAGCTACTGACTGAATGAAAGGAGCTGGCATCTCACTCTCTTTGAATCTTCTTTATCATGCTAAGAGGAGCAGGAAAAAGCAAAAAATTTCAGAATTGCACCTTGCAATGTGGAGAAATTACTGTTTGTGCATTTACAATATTCATTGATTTTTGCCATTGAAAAACATCATGTTATTCATATACCAGAAATGATTGAAGCTACTGACTGAATGAAAGGAGCTGGCATCTCACTCTCTTTGAATCTTCTTTATCATGCTAAGAGGAGCAGGAAAAAGCAAAAAATTTCAGAATTGCACCTTGCAATGCGGAGAAATTACTGTTTGTGCATTTACAATATTCATTGATTTTTGCCATTGAAAAACGTCCAGAAATGATTGAAGCTACTGACTGAATGAAAGGAGCTGGCATCTCACTCTCTTTGAATCTTCTTTATCATGCTAAGAGGAGCAGGAAAAAGCAAAAAATTTCAGAATTGCACCTTGCAATGCGGAGAAATTACTGTTTGTGCTTTTACAATATTCATTGATTTTTGCCATTGAAAAACATCATGTTATTCATATACCAGAAATGTTTGAAGCTACTGACTGAATGAAAGGAGCTGGCATCTAACTCTCTTTGAATCTTCTTTATCATGCTAAGAGGAGCAGGAAAAAGCAAAAAATTTCAGAATTGCACCTTGCAATGCGGAGAAATTACTGTTTGTGCATTTACAATATTCATTGATTTTTGCCATTGAAAAACGTCCAGAAATGATTGAAGCTACTGACTGAATGAAAGGAACTGGCATCTCACTCTCTTTGAATCTTCTTTATCATGCTAAGAGGAGCAGGAAAAAGCAAAAAATTTCAGAATTGCACCTTGCAATGCGGAGAAATTACTGTTTGTGCATTTACAATATTCATTGATTTTTGCCATTGAAAAACATCATGTTATTCATATACCAGAAATGTTTGAAGCTACTGACTGAATGAAAGGAGCTGGCATCTCACTCTCTTTGAATCTTCTTTATCATGCTAAGAGGAGCAGGAAAAAGCAAAAAATTTCAGAATTGCAACTTGCAATGCGGAGAAATTACTGTTTGTATATTTACAATATTCATTGATTTTTGCCATTGAAAAACATCATGTTATTCATATACCAGAAATGATTGAAGCTACTGACTGAATGAAAGGAGCTGGCATCTCACTCTCTTTGAATCTTCTTTATCATGCTAAGAGGAGCAGGAAAAAGCAAAAAATTTCAGAATTGCACCTTGCAATGCGGAGAAATTACTGTTTGTGCATTTACAATATTCATTGATTTTTGCCATTGAAAAACGTCAAGAAATGATTGAAGCTACTGACTGAATGAAAGGAGCTGGCATCTCACTCTCTTTGAATCTTCTTTATCATGCTAAGAGGAGCAGGAAAAAGCAAAAAATTTCAGAATTGCACCTTGCAATGCGGAGAAATTACTGTTTGTGCTTTTACAATATTCATTGATTTTTGCCATTGAAAAACATCATGTTATTCATATACAAGAAATGTTTGAAGCTACTGACTGAATGAAAGGAGCTGGCATCTCACTCTCTTTGAATCTTCTTTATCATGCTAAGAGGAGCAGGAAAAAGCAAAAAATTTCAGAATTGCACCTTGCAATGCGGAGAAATTACTGTTTGTGCATTTACAATATTCATTGATTTTTGCCATTGAAAAACGTCCAGAAATGATTGAAGCTACTGACTGAATGAAAGGAACTGGCATCTCACTCTCTTTGAATCTTCTTTATCATGCTAAGAGGAGCAGGAAAAAGCAAAAAATTTCAGAATTGCACCTTGCAATGCGGAGAAATTACTGTTTGTGCATTTACAAAATTCATTGATTTTTGCCATTGAAAAACATCATGTTATTCATATACCAGAAATGTTTGAAGCTACTGACTGAATGAAAGGAGCTGACATCTCACTCTCTTTGAATCTTCTTTATCATGCTAAGAGGAGCAGGAAAAAGCAAAAAATTTCAGAATTGCACCTTGCAATGCGGAGAAATTACTGTTTGTGCATTTACAATATTCATTGATTTTTGCCATTGAAAAACGTCCAGAAATGATTGAAGCTACTGACTGAATGAAAGGAGCTGGCATCTCACTCTCTTTGAATCTTCTTTATCATGCTAAGAGGAGCAGGAAAAAGCAAAAAATTTCAGAATTGCACCTTGCAATGCGGAGAAATTACTGTTTGTGCATTTACAATATTCATTGATTTTTGCCATTGAAAAACATCATGTTATTCATATACCAGAAATGTTTGAAGCTACTGACTGAATGAAAGGAGCTGGCATCTCACTCTCTTTGAATCTTCTTTATCATGCTAAGAGGAGCAGGAAAAAGCAAAAAATTTCAGAATTGCACCTTGCAATGCGGAGAAATTACTGTTTGTGCATTTACAATATTCATTGATTTTTGCCATTGAAAAACATCATGTTATTCATATACCAGAAATGATTGAAGCTACTGACTGAATGAAAGGAGCTGGCATCTCACTCTCTTTGAATCTTCTTTATCATGCTAAGAGGAGCAGGAAAAAGCAAAAAATTTCAGAATTGCACCTTGCAATGCGGAGAAATTACTGTTTGTGCATTTACAATATTCATTGATTTTTGCCATTGAAAAACGTCCAGAAATGATTGAAGCTACTGACTGAATGAAAGGAGCTGGCATCTCACTCTCTTTGAATCTTCTTTATCATGCTAAGAGGAGCAGGAAAAAGCAAAAAATTTCAGAATTGCACCTTGCAATGCGGAGAAATTACTGTTTGTGCATTTACAATATTCATTGATTTTTGCCATTGAAAAACATCATGTTATTCATATACCAGAAATGTTTGAAGCTACTGACTGAATGAAAGGAGCTGGCATCTCACTCTCTTTGAATCTTCTTTATCATGCTAAGAGGAGCAGGAAAAAGCAAAAAATTTCAGAATTGCACCTTGCAATGCGGAGAAATTACTGTTTGTGCATTTACAATATTCATTGATTTTTGCCATTGAAAAACGTCCAGAAATAATTGAAGCTACTGACTGAATGAAAGGAGCTGGCATCTCACTCTCTTTGAATCTTCTTTATCATGCTAAGAGGAGCAGGAAAAAGCAAAAAATTTCACAATTGCACCTTGCAATGCGGAGAAATTACTGTTTGTGCATTTACAATATTCATTGATTTTTGCCATTGAAAAACATCATGTTATTCATATACCAGAAATGATTGAAGCTACTGACTGAATGAAAGGAGCTGGCATCTCGCTCTCTTTGAATCTTCTTTATCATGCTAAGAGGAGCAGGAAAAAGCAAAAAATTTCAGAATTGCACCTTGCAATGCGGAGAAATTACTGTTTGTGCATTTACAATATTCATTGATTTTTGCCATTGAAAAACGTCCAGAAATGATTGAAGCTACTGACTGAATGAAAGGAGCTGGCATCTCACTCTCTTTGAATCTTCTTTATCATGCTAAGAGGAGCAGGAAAAAGCAAAAAATTTCAGAATTGCACCTTGCAATGTGGAGAAATTACTGTTTGTGCATTTACAATATTCATTGATTTTTGCCATTGAAAAACATCATGTTATTCATATACCAGAAATGATTGAAGCTACTGACTGAATGAAAGGAGCTGGCATCTCACTCTCTTTGAATCTTCTTTATCATGCTAAGAGGAGCAGGAAAAAGCAAAAAATTTCAGAATTGCACCTTGCAATGCGGAGAAATTACTGTTTGTGCATTTACAATATTCATTGATTTTTGCCATTGAAAAACGTCCAGAAATGATTGAAGCTACTGACTGAATGAAAGGAGCTGGCATCTCACTCTCTTTGAATCTTCTTTATCATGCTAAGAGGAGCAGGAAAAAGCAAAAAATTTCAGAATTGCACCTTGCAATGCGGAGAAATTACTGTTTGTGCTTTTACAATATTCATTGATTTTTGCCATTGAAAAACATCATGTTATTCATATACCAGAAATGTTTGAAGCTACTGACTGAATGAAAGGAGCTGGCATCTAACTCTCTTTGAATCTTCTTTATCATGCTAAGAGGAGCAGGAAAAAGCAAAAAATTTCAGAATTGCACCTTGCAATGCGGAGAAATTACTGTTTGTGCATTTACAATATTCATTGATTTTTGCCATTGAAAAACGTCCAGAAATGATTGAAGCTACTGACTGAATGAAAGGAACTGGCATCTCACTCTCTTTGAATCTTCTTTATCATGCTAAGAGGAGCAGGAAAAAGCAAAAAATTTCAGAATTGCACCTTGCAATGCGGAGAAATTACTGTTTGTGCATTTACAATATTCATTGATTTTTGCCATTGAAAAACATCATGTTATTCATATACCAGAAATGTTTGAAGCTACTGACTGAATGAAAGGAGCTGGCATCTCACTCTCTTTGAATCTTCTTTATCATGCTAAGAGGAGCAGGAAAAAGCAAAAAATTTCAGAATTGCAACTTGCAATGCGGAGAAATTACTGTTTGTATATTTACAATATTCATTGATTTTTGCCATTGAAAAACATCATGTTATTCATATACCAGAAATGATTGAAGCTACTGACTGAATGAAAGGAGCTGGCATCTCACTCTCTTTGAATCTTCTTTATCATGCTAAGAGGAGCAGGAAAAAGCAAAAAATTTCAGAATTGCACCTTGCAATGCGGAGAAATTACTGTTTGTGCATTTACAATATTCATTGATTTTTGCCATTGAAAAACGTCAAGAAATGATTGAAGCTACTGACTGAATGAAAGGAGCTGGCATCTCACTCTCTTTGAATCTTCTTTATCATGCTAAGAGGAGCAGGAAAAAGCAAAAAATTTCAGAATTGCACCTTGCAATGCGGAGAAATTACTGTTTGTGCTTTTACAATATTCATTGATTTTTGCCATTGAAAAACATCATGTTATTCATATACAAGAAATGTTTGAAGCTACTGACTGAATGAAAGGAGCTGGCATCTCACTCTCTTTGAATCTTCTTTATCATGCTAAGAGGAGCAGGAAAAAGCAAAAAATTTCAGAATTGCACCTTGCAATGCGGAGAAATTACTGTTTGTGCATTTACAATATTCATTGATTTTTGCCATTGAAAAACGTCCAGAAATGATTGAAGCTACTGACTGAATGAAAGGAGCTGGCATCTCACTCTCTTTGAATCTTCTTTATCATGCTAAGAGGAGCAGGAAAAAGCAAAAAATTTCAGAATTGCACCTTGCAATGCGGAGAAATTACTGTTTGTGCATTTACAATATTCATTGATTTTTGCCATTGAAAAATGTCCAGAAATGATTGAAGCTACTGACTGAATGAAAGGAGCTGGCATCTCACTCTCTTTGAATCTTCTTTATCATGCTAAGAGGAGCAGGAAAAAGCAAAAAATTTCAGAATTGCACCTTGCAATGCGGAGAAATTACTGTTTGTGCATTTACAATATTCATTGATTTTTGCCATTGAAAAACATCATGTTATTCATATACCAGAAATGTTTGAAGCTACTGACTGAATGAAAGGAGCTGGCATCTCACTCTCTTTGAATCTTCTTTATCATGCTAAGAGGAGCAGGAAAAAGCAAAAAATTTCAGAATTGCACCTTGCAATGCGGAGAAATTACTGTTTGTGCATTTACAATATTCATTGATTTTTGCCATTGAAAAACATCATGTTATTCATATACCAGAAATGTTTGAAGCTACTGACTGAATGAAAGGAGCTGGCATCTCACTCTCTTTGAATCTTCTTTATCATGCTAAGAGGAGCAGGAAAAAGCAAAAAATTTCAGAATTGCACCTTGCAATGTGGAGAAATTACTGTTTGTGCATTTACAATATTCATTGATTTTTACCATTGAAAAACGTCCAGAAATGATTGAAGCTACTGACTGAATGAAAGTAGCTGGCATCTCACTCTCTTTGAATCTTCTTTACCATGCTAAGAGGAGCAGGAAAAAGCAAAAAATTTCAGACTTGCACCTTGCAATGCGGAGAAATTACTGTTTGTGCATTTACAATATTCATTGATTTTTGCCATTGAAAAACATCATGTTATTCATATACCAGAAATGTTTGAAGCTACTGACTGAATGAAAGGAGCTGGCATCTCACTCTCTTTGAATCTTCTTTATCATGCTAAGAGGAGCAGGAAAAAGCAAAAAATTTCAGAATTGCACCTTGCAATGCGGAGAAATTACTGTTTGTGCATTTACAATATTCATTGATTTTTGCCATTGAAAAACGTCCAGAAATGATTGAAGCTACTGACTGAATGAAAGGAGCTGGCATCTCACTCTCTTTGAATCTTCTTTATCATGCTAAGAGGAGCAGGAAAAAGCAAAAAATTTCAGAATTGCACCTTGCAATGCGGAGAAATTACTGTTTGTGCATTTACAATATTCATTGATTTTTGCCATTGAAAAACATCATGTTATTCATATACCAGAAATGTTTGAAGCTACTGACTGAATGAAAGGAGCTGGCATCTCACTCTCTTTGAATCTTCTTTATCATGCTAAGAGGAGCAGGAAAAAGCAAAAAATTTCAGAATTGCACCTTGCAATGCGGAGAAATTACTGTTTGTGCATTTACAATATTCATTGATTTTTGCCATTGAAAAACATCATGTTATTCATATACCAGAAATGTTTGAAGCTACTGACTGAATGAAAGGAGCTGGCATCTCACTCTCTTTGAATCTTCTTTATCATGCTAAGAGGAGCAGGAAAAAGCAAAAAATTTCAGAATTGCACCTTGCAATGTGGAGAAATTACTGTTTGTGCATTTACAATATTCATTGATTTTTACCATTGAAAAACGTCCAGAAATGATTGAAGCTACTGACTGAATGAAAGTAGCTGGCATCTCACTCTCTTTGAATCTTCTTTACCATGCTAAGAGGAGCAGGAAAAAGCAAAAAATTTCAGACTTGCACCTTGCAATGCGGAGAAATTACTGTTTGTGCATTTACAATATTCATTGATTTTTGCCATTGAAAAACATCATGTTATTCATATACCAGAAATGTTTGAAGCTACTGACTGAATGAAAGGAGCTGGCATCTCACTCTCTTTGAATCTTCTTTATCATGCTAAGAGGAGCAGGAAAAAGCAAAAAATTTCAGAATTGCACCTTGCAATGCGGAGAAATTACTGTTTGTGCATTTACAATATTCATTGATTTTTGCCATTGAAAAACGTCCAGAAATGATTGAAGCTACTGACTGAATGAAAGGAGCTGGCATCTCACTCTCTTTGAATCTTCTTTATCATGCTAAGAGGAGCAGGAAAAAGCAAAAAATTTCAGAATTGCACCTTGCAATGCGGAGAAATTACTGTTTGTGCATTTACAATATTCATTGATTTTTGCCATTGAAAAACGTCCAGAAATGATTGAAGCTACTGTCTGAATGAAAGGAGCTGGCATCTCACTCTCTTTGAATCTTCTTTATCATGCTAAGAGGAGCAGGAAAAATCAAAAAATTTCAGAATTGCACCTTGCAATGCGGAGAAATTACTGTTTGTGCATTTACTATATTCATTGATTTTTGCCATTGAAAAACATGTTATTCATATACCAGAAATGTTTGAAGCTACTGACTGAATGAAAGGAGCTGCCACCTCACTCTCTTTGAATCTTCTTTATCATGCAAAGAGGAGCGGGAAAAAGCAAAAAATTTCAGAATTGCACCTTGCAATGCGGAGAAATTACTGTTTGTGCATTTACAATATTCATTGATTTTTGCCATTGAAAAACATCCAGAAATGATTGAAGGTACTGACTGAATGAAAGGAGCTGGCATCTCACTCTCTTTGAATCTTCTTTATCATGCTAAGAGGAGCAGGAAAAAGCAAAAAATTTCAGAATTGCACCTTGCAATGCGGAGAAATTACTGTTTGTGCATTTACAATATTCATTGATTTTTGCCATTGAAAAACGTCCAGAAATGATTGAAGCTACTGACTGAATGAAAGGAGCTGGCATCTCACTCTCTTTGAATCTTCTTTATCATGCTAAGAGGAGCAGGAAAAAGCAAAAAATTTCAGAATTGCACCTTGCAATGCGGAGAAATTACTGTTTGTGCTTTTACAATATTCATTGATTTTTGCCATTGAAAAACATCATGTTATTCATATACCAGAAATGTTTGAAGCTACTGACTGAATGAAAGGAGCTGGCATCTAACTCTCTTTGAATCTTCTTTATCATGCTAAGAGGAGCAGGAAAAAGCAAAAAATTTCAGAATTGCACCTTGCAATGCGGAGAAATTACTGTTTGTGCATTTACAATATTCATTGATTTTTGCCATTGAAAAACGTCCAGAAATGATTGAAGCTACTGACTGAATGAAAGGAGCTGGCATCTCACTCTCTTTGAATCTTCTT
>NW_027367710.1:0-55608 GCF_046119375.1 Phyllobates terribilis
GTTTTTCAATGGCAAAAATCAATGAATATTGTAAATGCACAAACAGTAATATCTCCGCATTGCAAGGTGCAAATTCTGAAATTTTTTGCTTTTTCCTGCTAATCCTAGCATGATAAAGAAGATTCAAAGAGAGTGAGATGCCAGCTCTTTTCATTCAGTCAGTAGCTTCAAACATTTCTGGACGTTTTTCAATGGCAAAAATCAATGAATATTGTAAATGCACAAACAGTAATATCTCCGCATTGCAAGGTGCAATTCTGAAATTTTTTGCTTTTTCCTGCTAATCCTAGCATGATAAAGAAGATTCAAAGAGAGTGAGATGCCAGCTCTTTTCATTCAGTCAGTAGCTTCAAACATTTCTGGTACGTTTTTCAATGGCAAAAATCAATGAATATTGTAAATGCACAAACAGTAATATCTCCGCATTGCAAGGTGCAATCTGAAATTTTTTGCTTTTTCCTGCTAATCCTAGCATGATAAAGAAGATTCAAAGAGAGTGAGATGCCAGCTCTTTTCATTCAGTCAGTAGCTTCAAACATTTCTGGACGTTTTTCAATGGCAAAAATCAATGAATATTGTAAATGCACAAACAGTAATATCTCCGCATTGCAAGGTGCAATTCTGAAATTTTTTGCTTTTTCCTGCTAATCCTAGCATGATAAAGAAGATTCAAAGAGAGTGAGATGCCAGCTCTTTTCATTCAGTCAGTAGCTTCAAACATTTCTGGACGTTTTTCAATGGCAAAATCAATGAATATTGGTAAATGCACAAACAGGTAATTATCTCCGCATTGCAAGGTGCAATTCTGAAATTTTTTGCTTTTTCCTGCTAATCCTAGCATGATAAGAAGATTCAAAGAGAGTGAGATGCCAGCTCCTTTCATTCAGTCAGTAGCTTCAAACATTTCTGGAATGAATACTGAAGTTTTTCAATGGCAAAAATCAATGAATATTGTAAATGCACAAACAGTAATATCTCCGCATTGCAAGGTGCAATTCTGAAATTTTTTGCTTTTTCCTGCTAATCCTAGCATGATAAAGAAGATTCAAAGAGAGTGAGATGCCAGCTCTTTTCATTCAGTCAGTACTTCAAACATTTCTGGACGTTTTTCAATGGCAAAAATCAATGAATATTGTAAATGCACAAACAGTAATATCTCCGCATTGCAAGGTGCAATTCTGAAATTTTTTGCTTTTTCCTGCTAATCCTAGCATGATAAAGAAGATTCAAAGAGAGTGAGATGCCAGCTCTTTTCATTCAGTCAGTAGCTTCAAACATTTCTGGACGTTTTTTCAATGGCAAAAATCAATGAATATTGTAAATGCACAAACAGTAATATCTCCGCATTGCAAGGTGCAATTCTGAAATTTTTTGCTTTTTCCTGCTAATCCTAGCATGATAAAGAAGATTCAAAGAGAGTGAGATGCCAGCTCTTTTCATTCAGTCAGTAGCTTCAAACATTTCTGGTATATGAATAACATCATGTTTTTCAATGGCAAAAATCAATGAATATTGTAAATGCACAAACAGTAATATCTCCGCATTGCAAGGTGCAATTCTGAAATTTTTTGCTTTTTCCTGCTAATCCTAGCATGATAAAGAAGATTCAAAGAGAGTGAGATGCCAGCTCCTTTCATTCAGTCAGTAGCTTCAAACATTTCTGGACGTTTTTCAATGGCAAAAATCAATGAATATTGTAAATGCACAAACAGTAATATCTCCGCATTGCAAGGTGCAATTCTGAAATTTTTTGCTTTTTCCTGCTCCTCTTAGCATGATAAAGAAGATTCAAAGAGAGTGAGATGCCAGCTCTTTTCATTCAGTCAGTAGCTTCAAACATTTCTGGACGTTTTTCAATGGCAAAAATCAATGAATATTGTAAATGCACAAACAGTAATATCTCCGCATTGCAAGGTGCAATTCTGAAATTTTTTGCTTTTTCCTGCTAATCCTAGCATGATAAAGAAGATTCAAAGAGAGTGAGATGCCAGCTCTTTTCATTCAGTCAGTAGCTTCAAACATTTCTGGTATATGAATAACATGATGTTTTTCAATGGCAAAAATCAATGAATATTGTAAATGCACAAACAGTAATATCTCCGCATTGCAAGGTGCAATTCTGAAATTTTTTGCTTTTTCCTGCTAATCCTAGCATGATAAAGAAGATTCAAAGAGAGTGAGATGCCAGCTCTTTTCATTCAGTCAGTAGCTTCAAACATTTCTGGACGTTTTTCAATGGCAAAAATCAATGAATATTGTAAATGCACAAACAGTAATTTCTCCGCATTGCAAGGTGCAATTCTGAAATTTTTTGCTTTTTCCTGCTAATCCTAGCATGATAAAGAAGATTCAAAGAGAGTGAGATGCCAGCTTTTTTCATTCAGTCAGTAGCTTCAAACATTTCTGGACGTTTTTCAATGGCAAAAATCAATGAATATTGTAAATGCACAAACAGTAATATCTCCACATTGCAAGGTGCAATTCTGAAATTTTTTTGCTTTTTCCTGCTAATCCTAGCATGATAAAGAAGATTCAAAGAGAATGAGATGCCAGCTCGTTTCATTCAGTCAGTAGCTTCAAACATTTCTGGTATATGAATAACATGATGTTTTTCAATGGCAAAAATCAATGAATATTGTAAATGCACAAACAGTAATTTCTCCGCATTGCAAGGTGCAATTCTGAAATTTTTTGCTTTTTCCTGCTAATCCTAGCATGATAAAGAAGATTCAAAGAGAGTGAGATGCCAGCTCCTTTCATTCAGTCAGTAGCTTCAAACATTTCTGGACGTTTTTCAATGTCAAAAATCAATGAATATTGTAAATGCACAAACAGTAATATCTCCGCATTGCAAGGTGCAATTCTGAAATTTTTTGCTTTTTCCTGCTAATCCTAGCATGATAAAGAAGATTCAAAGAGAGTGAGATGCCAGCTCTTTTCATTCAGTCAGTAGCTTCAAACATTTCTGGACGTTTTTCAATGGCAAAAATCAATGAATATTGTAAATGCACAAACAGTAATATCTCCGCATTGCAAGGTGCAATTCTGAAATTTTTTGCTTTTTCCTGCTAATCCTAGCATGATAAAGAAGATTCAAAGAGAGTGAGATGCCAGCTCTTTTCATTCAGTCAGTAGCTTCAAACATTTCTGGACGTTTTTCAATGGCAAAAATCAATGAATATTGTAAATGCACAAACAGTAATATCTCCGCATTGCAAGGTGCAATTCTGAAATTTTTTGCTTTTTCCTGCTAATCCTAGCATGATAAAGAAGATTCAAAGAGAGTGAGATGCCAGCTCTTTTCATTCAGTCAGTAGCTTCAAACATTTCTGGTATATGAATAACATGATGTTTTTCAATGGCAAAAATCAATGAATATTGTAAATGCACAAACAGTAATATCTCTGCATTGCAAGGTGCAATTCTGAAATTTTTTGCTTTTTCCTGCTAATCCTAGCATGATAAAGAAGATTCAAAGAGAGTGAGATGCCAGCTCTTTTCATTCAGTCAGTAGCTTCAAACATTTCTGGACGTTTTTCAATGGCAAAAATCAATGAATATTGTAAATGCACAAGCAGTAATATCTCCGCATTGCAAGGTGCAATTCTGAAATTTTTTGCTTTTTCCTGCTAATCCTAGCATGATAAAGAAGATTCAAAGAGAGTGAGATGCCGACTCTTTTCATTCAGTCAGTAGCTTCAAACATTTCTGGTATATCAATAACATGATGTTTTTCAATGGCAAAAATCAATGAATATTGTAAATGCACAAACAGTAATATCTCCACATTGCAAGGTGCAATTCTGAAATTTTTTGCTTTTTCCTGCTAATCCTAGCATGATAAAGAAGATTCAAAGAGAGTGAGATGCCAGCTCTTTTCATTCAGTCAGTAGCTTCAAACATTTCTGGACGTTTTTCAATGGCAAAAATCAATGAATATTGTAAATGCACAAACAGTAATATCTCCGCATTGCAAGGTGCAATTCTGAAATTTTTTGCTTTTTCCTGCTAATCCTAGCATGATAAAGAAGATTCAAAGAGAGTGAGATGCCAGCTCTTTTCATTCAGTCAGTAGCTTCAAACATTTCTGGTATATGAATAACATGATGTTTTTCAATGGCAAAAATCAATGAATATTGTAAATGCACAAACAGTAATATCTCCGCATTGCAAGGTGCAATTCTGAAATTTTTTGCTTTTTCCTGCTAATCCTAGCATGATAAAGAAGATTCAAAGAGAGTGAGATGCCAGCTCCTTTCATTCAGTCAGTAGCTTCAAACATTTCTGGACGTTTTTCAATGGCAAAAATCAATGAATATTGTAAATGCACAAACAGTAATATCTCCGCATTGCAAGGTGCAATTCTGAAATTTTTTGCTTTTTCCTGCTAATCCTAGCATGATAAAGAAGATTCAAAGAGAGTGAGATGCCAGCTCTTTTCATTCAGTCAGTAGCTTCAAACATTTCTGGACGTTTTTCAATGGCAAAAATCAATGAATATTGTAAATGCACAAACAGTAATATCTCCGCATTGCAAGGTGCAATTCTGAAATTTTTTGCTTTTTCCTGCTAATCCTAGCATGATAAAGAAGATTCAAAGAGAGTGAGATGCCAGCTCTTTTCATTCAGTCAGTAGCTTCAAACATTTCTGGACGTTTTTCAATGGCAAAAATCAATGAATATTGTAAATGCACAAACAGTAATATCTCCGCATTGCAAGGTGCAATTCTGAAATTTTTTGCTTTTTCCTGCTAATCCTAGCATGATAAAGAAGATTCAAAGAGAGTGAGATGCCAGCTCTTTTCATTCAGTCAGTAGCTTCAAACATTTCTGGACGTTTTTCAATGGCAAAAATCAATGAATATTGTAAATGCACAAACAGTAATATCTCCGCATTGCAAGGTGCAATTCTGAAATTTTTTGCTTTTTCCTGCTAATCCTAGCATGATAAAGAAGATTCAAAGAGAGTGAGATGCCAGCTCTTTTCATTCAGTCAGTAGCTTCAAACATTTCTGGTATATGAATAACATGATGTTTTTCAATGGCAAAAATCAATGAATATTGTAAATGCACAAACAGTAATTTCTCCGCATTGCAAGGTGCAATTCTGAAATTTTTTGCTTTTTCCTGCTAATCCTAGCATGATAAAGAAGATTCAAAGAGAGTGAGATGCCAGCTCCTTTCATTCAGTCAGTAGCTTCAAACATTTCTGGACGTTTTTCAATGGCAAAAATCAATGAATATTGTAAATGCACAAACAGTAATATCTCCGCATTGCAAGGTGCAATTCTGAAATTTTTTGCTTTTTCCTGCTAATCCTAGCATGATAAAGAAGATTCAAAGAGAGTGAGATGCCAGCTCTTTTCATTCAGTCAGTAACTTCAAACATTTCTGGACGTTTTTCAAAGGCAAAAATCAATGAATATTGTAAATGCACAAACAGTAATATCTCCGCATTGCAAGGTGCAATTCTGAAATTTTTTGCTTTTTCCTGCTAATCCTAGCATGATAAAGAAGATTCAAAGAGAGTGAGATGCCAGCTCTTTTCATTCAGTCAGTAGCTTCAAACATTTCTGGACGTTTTTCAATGGCAAAAATCAATGAATATTGTAAATGCACAAACAGTAATATCTCCGCATTGCAAGGTGCAATTCTGAAATTTTTTGCTTTTTCCTGCTAATCCTAGCATGATAAAGAAGATTCAAAGAGAGTGAGATGCCAGCTCTTTTCATTCAGTCAGTAGCTTCAAACATTTCTGGTATATGAATAACATGATGTTTTTCAATGGCAAAAATCAATGAATATTGTAAATGCACAAACAGTAATATCTCCGCATTGCAAGGTGCAATTCTGAAATTTTTTGCTTTTTCCTGCTAATCCTAGCATGATAAAGAAGATTCAAAGAGTGTGAGATGCCAGCTCCTTTCATTCAGTCAGTAGCTTCAAACATTTCTGGACGTTTTTCAATGGCAAAAATCAATGAATATTGTAAATGCACAAACAGTAATATCTCCGCATTGCAAGGTGCAATTCTGAAATTTTTTGCTTTTTCCTGCTCCTCTTAGCATGATAAAGAAGATTCAAAGAGAGTGAGATGCCAGCTCTTTTCATTCAGTCAGTAGCTTCAAACATTTCTGGACGTTTTTCAATGGCAAAATCAATGAATATTGTAAATGCACAAACAGTAATATCTCCGCATTGCAAGGTGCAATTCTGAAATTTTTTGCTTTTTCCTGCTAATCCTAGCATGATAAAGAAGATTCAAAGAGAGTGAGATGCCAGCTCTTTTCATTCAGTCAGTAGCTTCAAACATTTCTGGTATATGAATAACATGATGTTTTTCAATGGCAAAAATCAATGAATATTGTAAATGCACAAACAGTAATATCTTCGCATTGCAAGGTGCAATTCTGAAATTTTTTGCTTTTTCCTGCTAATCCTAGCATGATAAAGAAGATTCAAAGAGAGTGAGATGCCAGCTCTTTTCATTCAGTCAGTAGCTTCAAACATTTCTGGACGTTTTTCAATGGCAAAAATCAATGAATATTGTAAATGCACAAACAGTAATATCTCCGCATTGCGAGGTGCAATTCTGAAATTTTTTTGCTTTTTCCTGCTAATCCTAGCATGATAAAGAAGATTCAAAGAGAATGAGATGCCAGCTCGTTTCATTCAGTCAGTAGCTTCAAACATTTCTGGTATATGAATAACATAATGTTTTTCAATGGCAAAAATCAATGAATATTGTAAATGCACAAACAGTAATTTCTCCGCATTGCAAGGTGCAATTCTGAAATTTTTTGCTTTTTCCTGCTAATCCTAGCATGATAAAGAAGATTCAAAGAGAGTGAGATGCCAGCTCCTTTCATTCAGTCAGTAGCTTCAAACATTTCTGGACGTTTTTCAATGGCAAAAATCAATGAATATTGTAAATGCACAAACAGTAATATCTCCGCATTGCAAGGTGCAATTCTGAAATTTTTTGCTTTTTCCTGCTAATCCTAGCATGATAAAGAAGATTCAAAGAGAGTGAGATGCCAGCTCTTTTCATTCAGTCAGTAGCTTCAAACATTTCTGGACGTTTTTCAATGGCAAAAATCAATGAATATTGTAAATGCACAAACAGTAATATCTCCGCATTGCAAGGTGCAATTCTGAAATTTTTTGCTTTTTCCTGCTAATCCTAGCATGATAAAGAAGATTCAAAGAGAGTGAGATGCCAGCTCTTTTCATTCAGTCAGTAGCTTCAAACATTTCTGGACGTTTTTCAATGGCAAAAATCAATGAATATTGTAAATGCACAAACAGTAATATCTCCGCATTGCAAGGTGCAATTCTGAAATTTTTTGCTTTTTCCTGCTAATCCTAGCATGATAAAGAAGATTCAAAGAGAGTGAGATGCCAGCTCTTTTCATTCAGTCAGTAGCTTCAAACATTTCTGGACGTTTTTCAATGGCAAAAATCAATGAATATTGTAAATGCACAAACAGTAATATCTCCGCATTGCAAGGTGCAATTCTGAAATTTTTTGCTTTTTCCTGCTAATCCTAGCATGATAAAGAAGATTCAAAGAGAGTGAGATGCCAGCTCTTTTCATTCAGTCAGTAGCTTCAAACATTTCTGGTATATGAATAACATGATGTTTTTCAAAGGCAAAAATCAATGAATATTGTAAATGCACAAACAGTAATATCTCCGCATTGCAAGGTGCAATTATGAAATTTTTTGCTTTTTCCTGCTAATCCTAGCATGATAAAGAAGATTCAAAGAGAGTGAGATGCCAGCTCCTTTCATTCAGTCAGTAGCTTCAAACATTTCTGGACGTTTTTCAATGGCAAAAATCAATGAATATTGTAAATGCACAAACAGTAATATCTCCGCATTGCAAGGTGTAATTCTGAAATTTTTTGCTTTTTCCTGCTCCTCTTAGCATGATAAAGAAGATTCAAAGAGAGTGAGATGCCAGCTCTTTTCATTCAGTCAGTAGCTTCAAACATTTCTGGACGTTTTTCAATGGCAAAAATCAATGAATATTGTAAATGCACAAACAGTAATATCTCCGCATTGCAAGGTGCAATTCTGAAATTTTTTGCTTTTTCCTGCTAATCCTAGCATGATAAAGAAGATTCAAAGAGAGTGAGATGCCAGCTCTTTTCATTCAGTCAGTAGCTTCAAACATTTCTGGTATAAGAATAACATGATGTTTTTCAATGGCAAAAATCAATGAATATTGTAAATGCACAAACAGTAATATCTCCGCATTGCAAGGTGCAATTCTGAAATTTTTTGCTTTTTCCTGCTAATCCTAGCATGATAAAGAAGATTCAAAGAGAGTGAGATGCCAGCTCTTTTCATTCAGTCAGTAGCTTCAAACATTTCTGGTATATGAATAACATGATGTTTTTCAATGGCAAAAATCAATGAATATTGTAAATGCACAAACAGTAATATCTCCGCATTGCAAGGTGCAATTCTGAAATTTTTTGCTTTTTCCTGCTAATCCTAGCATGATAAAGAAGATTCAAAGAGAGTGAGATGCCAGCTCTTTACATTCAGTCAGTAGCTTCAAACATTTCTGGACGTTTTTCAATGGCAAAAATCAATGAATATTGTAAATGCACAAACAGTAATTTCTCCGCATTGCAAGGTGCAATTCTGAAATTTTTTGCTTTTTCCTGCTAATCCTAGCATGATAAAGAAGATTCAAAGAGAGTGAGATGCCAGCTCTTTTCATTCAGTCAGTAGCTTCAAACATTTCTGGTATATGAATAACATGATGTTTTTCAATGGCAAAAATCAATGAATATTGTAAATGCACAAACAGTAATATCTCCGCATTGCAAGGTGCAATTCTGAAATTTTTTGCTTTTTCCTGCTAATCCTAGCATGATAAAGAAGATTCAAAGAGAGTGAGATGCCAACTCTTTTCATTCAGTCAGTAGCTTCAAACATTTCTCGTATATGAATAACATGATGTTTTTCAATGGCAAAAATCAATGAATATTGTAAATGCACAAACAGTAATATCTCCGCATTGCAAGGTGCAATTCTGAAATTTTTTGCTTTTTCCTGCTAATCCTAGCATGATAAAGAAGATTCAAAGAGAGTGAGATGCCAGCTCTTTTCATTCAGTCAGTAGCTTCAAACATTTCTGGACGTTTTTCAATGGCAAAAATCAATGAATATTGTAAATGCACAAACAGTAATATCTCCGCATTGCAAGGTGCAATTCTGAAATTTTTTGCTTTTTCCTGCTCCTCTTAGCATGATAAAGAAGATTCAAAGAGAGTGAGATGCCAGCTCTTTTCATTCAGTCAGTAGCTTCAAACATTTCTGGACGTTTTTCAATGGCAAAAATCAATGAATATTGTAAATGCACAAACAGTAATTTCTCCGCATTGCAAGGTGCAATTCTGAAATTTTTTGCTTTTTCCTGCTAATCCTAGCATGATAAAGAAGATTCAAAGAGAGTGAGATGCCAGTTCTTTTCATTCAGTCAGTAGCTTCAAACATTTCTGGTATATGAATAACATGATGTTTTTCAATGGCAAAAATCAATGAATATTGTAAATGCACAAACAGTAATATCTCCACATTGCAAGGTGCAATTCTGAAATTTTTTGCTTTTTCCTGCTCCACTTAGCATGATAAAGAATATTCAAAGAGAGTGAGATGCCAGCTCTTTTCATTCAGTCAGTAGCTTCAAACATTTCTGGTATATGAATAACATGATGTTTTTCAATGGCAAAAATCAATGAATATTGTAAATGCACAAACGGTAATATCTCCGCATTGCAAGGTGCAATTCTGAAATTTTTTGCTTTTTCCTGCTAATCCTAGCATGATAAAGAAGATTCAAAGAGAGTGAGATGCCAGCTCTTTTCATTCAGTCAGTAGCTTCAAACATTTCTGGACGTTTTTCATCGGCAAAAATCAATGAATATTGTAAATGCACAAACAGTAATATCTACGCATTGCAAGGTGCAATTCTGAAATTTTTTGCTTTTTCCTGCTAATCCTAGCATGATAAAGAAGATTCAAAGAGAGTGAGATGCCAGCTCTTTTCATTCAGTCAGTAGCTTCAAACATTTCTGGACGTTTTTCAATGGCAAAAATCAATGAATATTGTAAATGCACAAACAGCAATATCTCCGCATTGCAAGGTGCAATTCTGAAATTTTTTGCTTTTTCCTGCTAATCCTAGCATGATAAAGAAGATTCAAAGAGAGTGAGATGCCAGCTCTTTTCATTCAGTCAGTAGCTTCAAACATTTCTGGTATATGAATAACATGATGTTTTTCAATGGCAAAAATCAATGAATATTGTAAATGCACAAACAGTAATATCTCCGCATTGCAAGGTGCAATTCTGAAATTTTTTGCTTTTTCCTGCTAATCCTAGCATGATAAAGAAGATTCAAAGAGAGTGAGATGCCAGCTCTTTTCATTCAGTCAGTAGCTTCAAACATTTCTGGACGTTTTTCAATGGCAAAAATCAATGAATATTGTAAATGCACAAACAGTAATATCTCCGCATTGCAAGGTGCAATTCTGAAATTTTTTGCTTTTTCCTGCTAATCCTAGCATGATAAAGAAGATTCAAAGAGAGTGAGATGCCAGCTCTTTTCATTCAGTCAGTAGCTTCAAACATTTCTGGACGTTTTTCAATGGCAAAAATCAATGAATATTGTAAATGCACAAACAGTAATTTCTCCGCATTGCAAGGTGCAATTCTGAAATTTTTTGCTTTTTCCTGCTAATCCTAGCATGATAAAGAAGATTCAAAGAGAGTGAGATGCCAGCTTTTTTCATTCAGTCAGTAGCTTCAAACATTTCTGGACGTTTTTCAATGGCAAAAATCAATGAATATTGTAAATGCACAAACAGTAATATCTCCGCATTGCGAGGTGCAATTCTGAAATTTTTTTGCTTTTTCCTGCTAATCCTAGCATGATAAAGAAGATTCAAAGAGAATGAGATGCCAGCTCATTTCATTCAGTCAGTAGCTTCAAACATTTCTGGTATATGAATAACATGATGTTTTTCAATGGCAAAAATCAATGAATATTGTAAATGCACAAACAGTAATTTCTCCGCATTGCAAGGTGCAATTCTGAAATTTTTTGCTTTTTCCTGCTAATCCTAGCATGATAAAGAAGATTCAAAGAGAGTGAGATGCCAGCTCCTTTCATTCAGTCAGTAGCTTCAAACATTTCTGGACGTTTTTCAATGGCAAAAATCAATGAATATTGTAAATGCACAAACAGTAATATCTCCGCATTGCAAGGTGCAATTCTGAAATTTTTTGCTTTTTCCTGCTAATCCTAGCATGATAAAGAAGATTCAAAGAGAGTGAGATGCCAGCTCTTTTCATTCAGTCAGTAGCTTCAAACATTTCTGGACGTTTTTCAATGGCAAAAATCAATGAATATTGTAAATGCACAAACAGTAATATCTCCGCATTGCAAGGTGCAATTCTGAAATTTTTTGCTTTTTCCTGCTAATCCTAGCATGATAAAGAAGATTCAAAGAGAGTGAGATGCCAGCTCTTTTCATTCAGTCAGTAGCTTCAAACATTTCTGGACGTTTTTCAATGGCAAAAATCAATGAATATTGTAAATGCACAAACAGTAATATCTCCGCATTGCAAGGTGCAATTCTGAAATTTTTTGCTTTTTCCTGCTAATCCTAGCATGATAAAGAAGATTCAAAGAGAGTGAGATGCCAGCTCTTTTCATTCAGTCAGTAGCTTCAAACATTTCTGGTATATGAATAACATGATGTTTTTCAATGGCAAAAATCAATGAATATTGTAAATGCACAAACAGTAATATCTCTGCATTGCAAGGTGCAATTCTGAAATTTTTTGCTTTTTCCTGCTAATCCTAGCATGATAAAGAAGATTCAAAGAGAGTGAGATGCCAGCTCTTTTCATTCAGTCAGTAGCTTCAAACATTTCTGGACGTTTTTCAATGGCAAAAATCAATGAATATTGTAAATGCACAAGCAGTAATATCTCCGCATTGCAAGGTGCAATTCTGAAATTTTTTGCTTTTTCCTGCTAATCCTAGCATGATAAAGAAGATTCAAAGAGAGTGAGATGCCGACTCTTTTCATTCAGTCAGTAGCTTCAAACATTTCTGGTATATCAATAACATGATGTTTTTCAATGGCAAAAATCAATGAATATTGTAAATGCACAAACAGTAATATCTCCACATTGCAAGGTGCAATTCTGAAATTTTTTGCTTTTTCCTGCTAATCCTAGCATGATAAAGAAGATTCAAAGAGAGTGAGATGCCAGTTCTTTTCATTCAGTCAGTAGCTTCAAACATTTCTGGACGTTTTTCAATGGCAAAAATCAATGAATATTGTAAATGCACAAACAGTAATATCTCCGCATTGCAAGGTGCAATTCTGAAATTTTTTGCTTTTTCCTGCTAATCCTAGCATGATAAAGAAGATTCAAAGAGAGTGAGATGCCAGCTCTTTTCATTCAGTCAGTAGCTTCAAACATTTCTGGTATATGAATAACATGATGTTTTTCAATGGCAAAAATCAATGAATATTGTAAATGCACAAACAGTAATATCTCCGCATTGCAAGGTGCAATTCTGAAATTTTTTGCTTTTTCCTGCTAATCCTAGCATGATAAAGAAGATTCAAAGAGAGTGAGATGCCAGCTCCTTTCATTCAGTCAGTAGCTTCAAACATTTCTGGACGTTTTTCAATGGCAAAAATCAATGAATATTGTAAATGCACAAACAGTAATATCTCCGCATTGCAAGGTGCAATTCTGAAATTTTTTGCTTTTTCCTGCTAATCCTAGCATGATAAAGAAGATTCAAAGAGAGTGAGATGCCAGCTCTTTTCATTCAGTCAGTAGCTTCAAACATTTCTGGACGTTTTTCAATGGCAAAAATCAATGAATATTGTAAATGCACAAACAGTAATATCTCCGCATTGCAAGGTGCAATTCTGAAATTTTTTGCTTTTTCCTGCTAATCCTAGCATGATAAAGAAGATTCAAAGAGAGTGAGATGCCAGCTCTTTTCATTCAGTCAGTAGCTTCAAACATTTCTGGACGTTTTTCAATGGCAAAAATCAATGAATATTGTAAATGCACAAACAGTAATATCTCCGCATTGCAAGGTGCAATTCTGAAATTTTTTGCTTTTTCCTGCTAATCCTAGCATGATAAAGAAGATTCAAAGAGAGTGAGATGCCAGCTCTTTTCATTCAGTCAGTAGCTTCAAACATTTCTGGACGTTTTTCAATGGCAAAAATCAATGAATATTGTAAATGCACAAACAGTAATATCTCCGCATTGCAAGGTGCAATTCTGAAATTTTTTGCTTTTTCCTGCTAATCCTAGCATGATAAAGAAGATTCAAAGAGAGTGAGATGCCAGCTCTTTTCATTCAGTCAGTAGCTTCAAACATTTCTGGTATATGAATAACATGATGTTTTTCAATGGCAAAAATCAATGAATATTGTAAATGCACAAACAGTAATTTCTCCGCATTGCAAGGTGCAATTCTGAAATTTTTTGCTTTTTCCTGCTAATCCTAGCATGATAAAGAAGATTCAAAGAGAGTGAGATGCCAGCTCCTTTCATTCAGTCAGTAGCTTCAAACATTTCTGGACGTTTTTCAATGGCAAAAATCAATGAATATTGTAAATGCACAAACAGTAATATCTCCGCATTGCAAGGTGCAATTCTGAAATTTTTTGCTTTTTCCTGCTAATCCTAGCATGATAAAGAAGATTCAAAGAGAGTGAGATGCCAGCTCTTTTCATTCAGTCAGTAACTTCAAACATTTCTGGACGTTTTTCAATGGCAAAAATCAATGAATATTGTAAATGCACAAACAGTAATATCTCCGCATTGCAAGGTGCAATTCTGAAATTTTTTGCTTTTTCCTGCTAATCCTAGCATGATAAAGAAGATTCAAAGAGAGTGAGATGCCAGCTCTTTTCATTCAGTCAGTAGCTTCAAACATTTCTGGACGTTTTTCAATGGCAAAAATCAATGAATATTGTAAATGCACAAACAGTAATATCTCCGCATTGCAAGGTGCAATTCTGAAATTTTTTGCTTTTTCCTGCTAATCCTAGCATGATAAAGAAGATTCAAAGAGAGTGAGATGCCAGCTCTTTTCATTCAGTCAGTAGCTTCAAACATTTCTGGTATATGAATAACATGATGTTTTTCAATGGCAAAAATCAATGAATATTGTAAATGCACAAACAGTAATATCTCCGCATTGCAAGGTGCAATTCTGAAATTTTTTGCTTTTTCCTGCTAATCCTAGCATGATAAAGAAGATTCAAAGAGTGTGAGATGCCAGCTCCTTTCATTCAGTCAGTAGCTTCAAACATTTCTGGACGTTTTTCAATGGCAAAAATCAATGAATATTGTAAATGCACAAACAGTAATATCTCCGCATTGCAAGGTGCAATTCTGAAATTTTTTGCTTTTTCCTGCTCCTCTTAGCATGATAAAGAAGATTCAAAGAGAGTGAGATGCCAGCTCTTTTCATTCAGTCAGTAGCTTCAAACATTTCTGGACGTTTTTCAATGGCAAAAATCAATGAATATTGTAAATGCACAAACAGTAATATCTCCGCATTGCAAGGTGCAATTCTGAAATTTTTTGCTTTTTCCTGCTAATCCTAGCATGATAAAGAAGATTCAAAGAGAGTGAGATGCCAGCTCTTTTCATTCAGTCAGTAGCTTCAAACATTTCTGGACGTTTTTCAATGGCAAAAATCAATGAATATTGTAAATGCACAAACAGTAATTTCTCCGCATTGCAAGGTGCAATTCTGAAATTTTTAGCTTTTTCCTGCTAATCCTAGCATGATAAAGAAGATTCAAAGAGAGTGAGATGCCAGCTTTTTTCATTCAGTCAGTAGCTTCAAACATTTCTGGACGTTTTTCAATGGCAAAAATCAATGAATATTGTAAATGCACAAACAGTAATATCTCCGCATTGCGAGGTGCAATTCTGAAATTTTTTTGCTTTTTCCTGCTAATCCTAGCATGATAAAGAAGATTCAAAGAGAATGAGATGCCAGCTCGTTTCATTCAGTCAGTAGCTTCAAACATTTCTGGTATATGAATAACATGATGTTTTTCAATGGCAAAAATCAATGAATATTGTAAATGCACAAACAGTAATTTCTCCGCATTGCAAGGTGCAATTCTGAAATTTTTTGCTTTTTCCTGCTAATCCTAGCATGATAAAGAAGATTCAAAGAGAGTGAGATGCCAGCTCCTTTCATTCAGTCAGTAGCTTCAAACATTTCTGGACGTTTTTCAATGGCAAAAATCAATGAATATTGTAAATGCACAAACAGTAATATCTCCGCATTGCAAGGTGCAATTCTGAAATTTTTTGCTTTTTCCTGCTAATCCTAGCAAGATAAAGAAGATTCAAAGAGAGTGAGATGCCAGCTCTTTTCATTCAGTCAGTAGCTTCAAACATTTCTGGACGTTTTTCAATGGCAAAAATCAATGAATATTGTAAATGCACAAACAGTAATATCTCCGCATTGCAAGGTGCAATTCTGAAATTTTTTGCTTTTTCCTGCTAATCCTAGCATGATAAAGAAGATTCAAAGAGAGTGAGATGCCAGCTCTTTTCATTCAGTCAGTAGCTTCAAACATTTCTGGACGTTTTTCAATGGCAAAAATCAATGAATATTGTAAATGCACAAACAGTAATATCTCCGCATTGCAAGGTGCAATTCTGAAATTTTTTGCTTTTTCCTGCTAATCCTAGCATGATAAAGAAGATTCAAAGAGAGTGAGATGCCAGCTCTTTTCATTCAGTCAGTAGCTTCAAACATTTCTGGACGTTTTTCAATGGCAAAAATCAATGAATATTGTAAATGCACAAACAGTAATATCTCCGCATTGCAAGGTGCAATTCTGAAATTTTTTGCTTTTTCCTGCTAATCCTAGCATGATAAAGAAGATTCAAAGAGAGTGAGATGCCAGCTCTTTTCATTCAGTCAGTAGCTTCAAACATTTCTGGTATATGAATAACATGATGTTTTTCAAAGGCAAAAATCAATGAATATTGTAAATGCACAAACAGTAATATCTCCGCATTGCAAGGTGCAATTCTGAAATTTTTTGCTTTTTCCTGCTAATCCTAGCATGATAAAGAAGATTCAAAGAGAGTGAGATGCCAGCTCCTTTCATTCAGTCAGTAGCTTCAAACATTTCTGGACGTTTTTCAATGGCAAAAATCAATGAATATTGTAAATGCACAAACAGTAATATCTCCGCATTGCAAGGTGTAATTCTGAAATTTTTTGCTTTTTCCTGCTCCTCTTAGCATGATAAAGAAGATTCAAAGAGAGTGAGATGCCAGCTCTTTTCATTCAGTCAGTAGCTTCAAACATTTCTGGACGTTTTTCAATGGCAAAAATCAATGAATATTGTAAATGCACAAACAGTAATATCTCCGCATTGCAAGGTGCAATTCTGAAATTTTTTGCTTTTTCCTGCTAATCCTAGCATGATAAAGAAGATTCAAAGAGAGTGAGATGCCAGCTCTTTTCATTCAGTCAGTAGCTTCAAACATTTCTGGTATAAGAATAACATGATGTTTTTCAATGGCAAAAATCAATGAATATTGTAAATGCACAAACAGTAATATCTCCGCATTGCAAGGTGCAATTCTGAAATTTTTTGCTTTTTCCTGCTAATCCTAGCATGATAAAGAAGATTCAAAGAGAGTGAGATGCCAGCTCTTTTCATTCAGTCAGTAGCTTCAAACATTTCTGGTATATGAATAACATGATGTTTTTCAATGGCAAAAATCAATGAATATTGTAAATGCACAAACAGTAATATCTCCGCATTGCAAGGTGCAATTCTGAAATTTTTTGCTTTTTCCTGCTAATCCTAGCATGATAAAGAAGATTCAAAGAGAGTGAGATGCCAGCTCTTTACATTCAGTCAGTAGCTTCAAACATTTCTGGACGTTTTTCAATGGCAAAAATCAATGAATATTGTAAATGCACAAACAGTAATTTCTCCGCATTGCAAGGTGCAATTCTGAAATTTTTTGCTTTTTCCTGCTAATCCTAGCATGATAAAGAAGATTCAAAGAGAGTGAGATGCCAGCTCTTTTCATTCAGTCAGTAGCTTCAAACATTTCTGGTATATGAATAACATGATGTTTTTCAATGGCAAAAATCAATGAATATTGTAAATGCACAAACAGTAATATCTCCGCATTGCAAGGTGCAATTCTGAAATTTTTTGCTTTTTCCTGCTAATCCTAGCATGATAAAGAAGATTCAAAGAGAGTGAGATGCCAACTCTTTTCATTCAGTCAGTAGCTTCAAACATTTCTCGTATATGAATAACATGATGTTTTTCAATGGCAAAAATCAATGAATATTGTAAATGCACAAACAGTAATATCTCCGCATTGCAAGGTGCAATTCTGAAATTTTTTGCTTTTTCCTGCTAATCCTAGCATGATAAAGAAGATTCAAAGAGAGTGAGATGCCAGCTCTTTTCATTCAGTCAGTAGCTTCAAACATTTCTGGACGTTTTTCAATGGCAAAAATCAATGAATATTGTAAATGCACAAACAGTAATATCTCCGCATTGCAAGGTGCAATTCTGAAATTTTTTGCTTTTTCCTGCTCCTCTTAGCATGATAAAGAAGATTCAAAGAGAGTGAGATGCCAGCTCTTTTCATTCAGTCAGTAGCTTCAAACATTTCTGGACGTTTTTCAATGGCAAAAATCAATGAATATTGTAAATGCACAAACAGTAATTTCTCCGCATTGCAAGGTGCAATTCTGAAATTTTTTGCTTTTTCCTGCTAATCCTAGCATGATAAAGAAGATTCAAAGAGAGTGAGATGCCAGTTCTTTTCATTCAGTCAGTAGCTTCAAACATTTCTGGTATATGAATAACATGATGTTTTTCAATGGCAAAAATCAATGAATATTGTAAATGCACAAACAGTAATATCTCCACATTGCAAGGTGCAATTCTGAAATTTTTTGCTTTTTCCTGCTCCACTTAGCATGATAAAGAATATTCAAAGAGAGTGAGATGCCAGCTCTTTTCATTCAGTCAGTAGCTTCAAACATTTCTGGTATATGAATAACATGATGTTTTTCAATGGCAAAAATCAATGAATATTGTAAATGCACAAACGGTAATATCTCCGCATTGCAAGGTGCAATTCTGAAATTTTTTGCTTTTTCCTGCTAATCCTAGCATGATAAAGAAGATTCAAAGAGAGTGAGATGCCAGCTCTTTTCATTCAGTCAGTAGCTTCAAACATTTCTGGACGTTTTTCATCGGCAAAAATCAATGAATATTGTAAATGCACAAACAGTAATATCTACGCATTGCAAGGTGCAATTCTGAAATTTTTTGCTTTTTCCTGCTAATCCTAGCAAGATAAAGAAGATTCAAAGAGAGTGAGATGCCAGCTCTTTTCATTCAGTCAGTAGCTTCAAACATTTCTGGACGTTTTTCAATGGCAAAAATCAATGAATATTGTAAATGCACAAACAGCAATATCTCCGCATTGCAAGGTGCAATTCTGAAATTTTTTGCTTTTTCCTGCTAATCCTAGCATGATAAAGAAGATTCAAAGAGAGTGAGATGCCAGCTCTTTTCATTCAGTCAGTAGCTTCAAACATTTCTGGTATATGAATAACATGATGTTTTTCAATGGCAAAAATCAATGAATATTGTAAATGCACAAACAGTAATATCTCCGCATTGCAAGGTGCAATTCTGAAATTTTTTGCTTTTTCCTGCTAATCCTAGCATGATAAAGAAGATTCAAAGAGAGTGAGATGCCAGCTCTTTTCATTCAGTCAGTAGCTTCAAACATTTCTGGACGTTTTTCAATGGCAAAAATCAATGAATATTGTAAATGCACAAACAGTAATATCTCCGCATTGCAAGGAGCAATTCTGAAATTTTTTGCTTTTTCCTGCTAATCCTAGCATGATAAAGAAGATTCAAAGAGAGTGAGATGCCAGCTCCTTTCATTCAGTCAGTAGCTTCAAACATTTCTGGTATATGAATAACATGATGTTTTTCAATGGCAAAAATCAATGAATATTGTAAATGCACAAACGGTAATATCTCCGCATTGCAAGGTGCAATTCTGAAATTTTTTGCTTTTTCCTGCTAATCCTAGCATGATAAAGAAGATTCAAAGAGAGTGAGATGCCAGCTCTTTTCATTCAGTCAGTAGCTTCAAACATTTCTGGTTTATGAATAACATGATGTTTTTCAATGGCAAAAATCAATGAATATTGTAAATGCACAAACAGTAATTTCTCCGCATTGCAAGGTGCAATTCTGAAATTTTTTGCTTTTTCCTGCTAATCCTAGCATGATAAAGAAGATTCAAAGAGAGTGAGATGCCAGCTCCTTTCATTCAGTCAGTAGCTTCAAACATTTCTGGACGTTTTTCAATGGCAAAAATCAATGAATATTGTAAATGCACAAACAGTAATTTCTCCGCATTGCAAGGTGCAATTCTGAAATTTTTTGCTTTTTCCTGCTAATCCTAGCATGATAAAGAAGATTCAAAGAGAGTGAGATGCCAGCTCCTTTCATTCAGTCAGTAGCTTCAAACATTTCTGGTATATGAATAACATGATGTTTTTCAATGGCAAAAATCAATGAATATTGTAAATGCACAAACGGTAATATCTCCGCATTGCAAGGTGCAATTCTGAAATTTTTTGCTTTTTCCTGCTAATCCTAGCATGATAAAGAAGATTCAAAGAGAGTGAGATGCCAGCTCTTTTCATTCAGTCAGTAGCTTCAAACATTTCTGGACGTTTTTCAATGGCAAAAATCAATGAATATTGTAAATGCACAAACAGTAATATCTCCGCATTGCAAGGTGCAATTCTGAAATTTTTTGCTTTTTCCTGCTAATCCTAGCATGATAAAGAAGATTCAAAGAGAGTGAGATGCCAGCTCCTTTCATTCAGTCAGTAGCTTCAAACATTTCTGGACGTTTTTCAATGGCAAAAATCAATGAATATTGTAAATGCACAAACAGTAATATCTCCGCATTGCAAGGTGCAATTCTGAAATTTTTTGCTTTTTCCTGCTAATCCTAGCATGATAAAGAAGATTCAAAGAGAGTGAGATGCCAGCTCTTTTCATTCAGTCAGTAGCTTCAAACATTTCTGGTATATGAATAACGATTTTTTTCAATGGCAAAAATCAATGAATATTGTAAATGCACAAACAGTAATATCTCCACATTGCAAGGTGCAATTCTGAAATTTTTTGCTTTTTCCTGCTAATCCTAGCATGATAAAGAAGATTCAAAGAGTGTGAGATGCCAGCTCTTTTCATTCAGTCAGTAGCTTCAAACATTTCTGGACGTTTTTCAATGGCAAAAATCAATGAATATTGTAAATGCACAAACAGTAATATCTCCGCATTGCAAGGTGCAATTCTGAAATTTTTTGCTTTTTCCTGCTAATCCTAGCATAATAAAGAAGATTCAAAGAGAGTGAGATGCCAGCTCTTTTCATTCAGTCAGTAGCTTCAAACATTTCTGGTATATGAATAACATGATGTGTTTCAATGGCAAAAATCAATGAATATTGTAAATGCACAAACAGTAATATCTCCGCATTGCAAGGTGCAATTCTGAAATTTTTTGCTTTTTCCTGCTAATCCTAACATGATAAAGAAGATTCAAAGAGAGTGAGATGCCAGCTCTTTTCATTCAGTCCGTAGCTTCAAACATTTCTGGACGTTTTGCAATGGCAAAAATCAATGAATATTGTAAATGCACAAACAGTAATATCTCCGCATTGCAAGGTGCAATTCTGAAATTTTTTGCTTTTTCCTGCTCCTCTTAGCATGATAAAGAAGATTCAAAGAGAGTGAGATGCCAGCTCTTTTCATTCAGTCAGTAGCTTCAAACATTTCTGGACGTTTTTCAATGGCAAAAATCAATGAATATTGTAAATGCACAAACAGTAATTTCTCCGCACTGCAAGGTGCAATTCTGAAATTTTTTGCTTTTTCCTGCTAATCCTAGCATGATAAAGAAGATTCAAAGAGAGTGAGATGCCAGTTCTTTTCATTCAGTCAGTAGCTTCAAACATTTCTGGTATATGAATAACATGATGTTTTTCAATGGCAAAAATCAATGAATATTGTAAATGCACAAACAGTAATATCTCCACATTGCAAGGTGCAATTCTGAAATTTTTTGCTTTTTCCTGCTCCTCTTAGCATGATAAAGAAGATTCAAAGAGAGTGAGATGCCAGCTCTTTTCATTCAGTCAGTAGCTTCAAACATTTCTGGTATATGAATAACATGATGTTTTTCAATGGCAAAAATCAATGAATATTGTAAATGCACAAACAGTAATATCTCCGCATTGCAAGGTGCAATTCTGAAATTTTTTGCTTTTTCCTGCTAATCCTAGCATGATAAAGAAGATTCAAAGAGAGTGAGATGCCAGCTCTTTTCATTCAGTCAGTAGCTTCAAACATTTCTGGACGTTTTTCAATGGCAAAAATCAATGAATATTGTAAATGCACAAACAGTAATATCTCCGCATTGCAAGGTGCAATTCTGAAATTTTTTGCTTTTTCCTGCTAATCCTAGCATGATAAAGAAGATTCAAAGAGAGTGAGATGCCAGCTCTTTTCATTCAGTCAGTAGCTTCAAACATTTCTGGACGTTTTTCAATGGCAAAATTCAATGAATATTGTAAATGCACAAACAGCAATATCTCCGCATTGCAAGGTGCAATTCTGAAATTTTTTGCTTTTTCCTGCTAATCCTAGCATGATAAAGAAGATTCAAAGAGAGTGAGATGCCAGCTCTTTTCATTCAGTCAGTAGCTTCAAACATTTCTGGTATATGAATAACATTATGTTTTTCAATGGCAAAAATCAATGAATATTGTAAATGCACAAACAGTTATATCTCCGCATTGCAAGGTGCAATTCTGAAATTTTTTGCTTTTTCCTGCTAATCCTAGCATGATAAAGAAGATTCAAAGAGAGTGAGATGCCAGCTCTTTTCATTCAGTCAGTAGCTTCAAACATTTCTGGACGTTTTTCAATGGCAAAAATCAATGAATATTGTAAATGCACAAACAGTAATATCTCCGCATTGCAAGGTGCAATTCTGAAATTTTTTGCTTTTTCCTGCTAATCCTAGCATGATAAAGAAGATTCAAAGAGAGTGAGATGCCAGCTCTTTTCATTCAGTCAGTAGCTTCAAACATTTCTGGACGTTTTTCAATGGCAAAAATCAATGAATATTGTAAATGCACAAACAGTAATATCTCCGCATTGCAAGGTGCAATTCTGAAATTTTTTGCTTTTTCCTGCTAATCCTAGCATGATAAAGAAGATTCAAAGAGAGTGAGATGCCAGCTCCTTTCATTCAGTCAGTAGCTTCAAACATTTCTGGACGTTTTTCAATGGCAAAAATCAATGAATATTGTAAATGCACAAACAGTAATATCTCCGCATTGCAAGGTGCAATTCTGAAATTTTTTGCTTTTTCCTGCTAATCCTAGCATGATAAAGAAGATTCAAAGAGAGTGAGATGCCAGCTCTTTTCATTCAGTCAGTAGCTTCAAACATTTCTGGTATATGAATAACATGATGTTTTTCAATGGCAAAAATCAATGAATATTGTAAATGCACAAACGGTAATATCTCCGCATTGCAAGGTGCAATTCTGAAATTTTTTGCTTTTTCCTGCTAATCCTAGCATGATAAAGAAGATTCAAAGAGAGTGAGATGCCAGCTCTTTTCATTCAGTCAGTAGCTTCAAACATTTCTGGTATATGAATAACATGATGTTTTTCAATGGCAAAAATCAATGAATATTGTAAATGCACAAACAGTAATTTCTCCGCATTGCAAGGTGCAATTCTGAAATTTTTTGCTTTTTCCTGCTAATCCTAGCATGATAAAGAAGATTCAAAGAGAGTGAGATGCCAGCTCCTTTCATTCAGTCAGTAGCTTCAAACATTTCTGGACGTTTTTCAATGGCAAAAATCAATGAATATTGTAAATGCACAAACAGTAATTTCTCCGCATTGCAAGGTGCAATTCTGAAATTTTTTGCTTTTTCCTGCTAATCCTAGCATGATAAAGAAGATTCAAAGAGAGTGAGATGCCAGCTCTTTTCATTCAGTCAGTAGCTTCAAACATTTCTGGTATATGAATAACATGATGTTTTTCAATGGCAAAAATCAATGAATATTGTAAATGCACAAACATTAATATCTCCGCATTGCAAGGTGCAATTCTGAAATTTTTTGCTTTTTCCTGCTAATCCTAGCATGATAAAGAAGATTCAAAGAGAGTGAGATGCCAGCTCTTTTCATTCAGTCAGTAGCTTCAAACATTTCTGGATGTTTTTCAATGGCAAAAATCAATGAATATTGTAAATGCACAAACAGTAATATCTCCGCATTGCAAGGTGCAATTCTGAAATTTTTTGCTTTTTCCTGCTAATCCTAGCATGATAAAGAAGATTCAAAGAGAGTGAGATGCCAGCTCCTTTCATTCAGTCAGTAGCTTCAAACATTTCTGGACGTTTTTCAATGGCAAAAATCAATGAATATTGTAAATGCACAAACAGTAATATCTCTGCATTGCAAGGTGCAATTCTGAAATTTTTTGCTTTTTCCTGCTAATCCTAGCATGATAAAGAAGATTCAAAGAGAGTGAGATGCCAGCTCTTTTCATTCAGTCAGTAGCTTCAAACATTTCTGGTATATGAATAACGATGTTTTTCAATGGCAAAAATCAATGAATATTGTAAATGCACAAACAGTAATATCTCCACATTGCAAGGTGCAATTCTGAAATTTTTTGCTTTTTCCTGCTAATCCCAGCATGATAAAGAAGATTCAAAGAGTGTGAGATGCCAGCTCTTTTCATTCAGTCAGTAGCTTCAAACATTTCTGGACGTTTTTCAATGGCAAAAATCAATGAATATTGTAAATGCACAAACAGTAATATCTCCGCATTGCAAGGTGCAATTCTGAAATTTTTTGCTTTTTCCTGCTAATCCTAGCATGATAAAGAAGATTCAAAGAGAGAGAGATGCCAGCTCTTTTCATTCAGTCAGTAGCTTCAAACATTTCTGGTATATGAATAACATGATGTTTTTCAATGGCAAAAATCAATGAATATTGTAAATGCACAAACAGTAATATCTCCGCATTGCAAGGTGCAATTCTGAAATTTTTTGCTTTTTCCTGCTAATCCTAGCATGATAAAGAAGATTCAAAGAGAGTGAGATGCCATCTCTTTTCATTCAGTCAGTAGCTTCAAACATTTCTGGACGTTTTTCAATGGCAAAAATCAATGAATATTGTAAATGCACAAACAGTAATATCTTCGCATTGCAAGGTGCAATTCTGAAATTTTTTGCTTTTTCCTGCTAATCCTAGCATGATAAAGAAGATTCAAAGAGAGTGAGATGCCAGCTCTTTTCATTCAGTCAGTAGCTTCAAACATTTCTGGTATATGAATAACATGATGTTTTTCAATGGCAAAAATCAATGAATATTGTAAATGCACAAACAGTAATATCTCCACATTGCAAGGTGCAATTCTGAAATTTTTTGCTTTTTCCTGCTAATCCTAGCATGATAAAGAAGATTCAAAGAGAGTGAGATGCCAGCTCTTTTCATTCAGTCAGTAGCTTCAAACATTTCTGGACGTTTTTCAATGGCAAAAATCAATGAATATTGTAAATGCACAAACAGTAATATCTCCACATTGCAAGGTGCAATTCTGAAATTTTTTGCTTTTTCCTGCTAATCCTAGCATGATAAAGAAGATTCAAAGAGAGTGAGATGCCAGCTCTTTTCATTCAGTCAGTATCTTCAAACATTTCTGGTATATGAATAACATGATGTTTTTCAATGGCAAAAATCAATGAATATTGTAAATGCACAAACAGTAATATCTCCGCATTGCAAGGTGCAATTCTGAAATTTTTTGCTTTTTCCTGCTAATCCTAGCATGATAAAGAAGATTCAAAGAGAGTGAGATGCCAGCTCTTTTCATTCAGTCAGTAGCTTCAAACATTTCTGGACGTTTTTCAATGGCAAAAATCAATGAATATTGTAAATGCACAAACAGTAATATCTCCACATTGCAAGGTGCAATTCTGAAATTTTTTGCTTTTTCCTGCTAATCCTAGCATGATAAAGAAGATTCAAAGAGAGTGAGATGCCAGCTCTTTTCATTCAGTCAGTAGCTTCAAACATTTCTGGACGTTTTTCAATGGCAAAAATCAATGAATATTGTAAATACACAAACAGTAATATCTCCGCATTGCAAGGTGCAATTCTGAAATTTTTTGCTTTTTCCTGCTAATCCTAGCATGATAAAGAAGATTCAAAGAGAGTGAGATGCCAGCTCTTTTCATTCAGTCAGTAGCTTCAAACATTTCTGATATATGAATAACATGATGTTTTTCAATGGCAAAAATCAATGAATATTGTAAATGCACAAACAGTAATATCTCCGCATTGCAAGGTGCAATTCTGAAATTTTTTGCTTTTTCCTGCTAATCCTAGCATGATAAAGAAGATTCAAAGAGAGTGAGATGCCAGCTCTTTTCATTCAGTCAGTAGCTTCAAACATTTCTGGACGTTTTTCAATGGCAAAAATCAATGAATATTGTAAATGCACAAACAGTAATATCTCCGCATTGCAAGGTGCAATTCTGAAATTTTTTGCTTTTTCCTGCTCCTCTTAGCATGATAAAGAAGATTCAAAGAGAGTGAGATGCCAGCTCTTTTCATTCAGTCAGTAGCTTCAAACATTTCTGGACGTTTTTCAATGGCAAAAATCAATGAATATTGTAAATGCACAAACAGTAATTTCTCCGCATTGCAAGGTGCAATTCTGAAATTTTTTGCTTTTTCCTGCTAATCCTAGCATGATAAAGAAGATTCAAAGAGAGTGAGATGCCAGCTCTTTTCATTCAGTCAGTAGCTTCAAACATTTCTGGTATATGAATAACATGATGTTTTTCAATGGCAAAAATCAATGAATATTGTAAATGCACAAACAGTAATATCTCCACATTGCAAGGTGCAATTCTGAAATTTTTTGCTTTTTCCTGCTCCTCTTAGCATGATAAAGAAGATTCAAAGAGAGTGACATGCCAGCTCTTTTCATTCAGTCAGTAGCTTCAAACATTTCTGGTATATAAATAACATGATGTTTTTCAATGGCAAAAATCAATGAAAATTGTAAATGCACAAACAGTAATATCTCCGCATTGCAAGGTGCAATTCTGAAATTTTTTGCTTTTTCCTGCTAATCCTAGCATGATAAAGAAGATTAAAAGAGAGTGAGATGCCAGCTCTTTTCATTCAGTCAGTAGCTTCAAACATTTCTGGACGTTTTTCAATGGCAAAAATCAATGAATATTGTAAATGCACAAACAGTAATATCTCCGCATTGCAAGGTGCAATTCTGAAATTTTTTGCTTTTTCCTGCTCCTCTTAGCATGATAAAGAAGATTCAAAGAGAGTGAGATGCCAGCTCTTTTCATTCAGTCAGTAGCTTCAAACATTTCTGGACGTTTTTCAATGGCAAAAATCAATGAATATTGTAAATGCACAAACAGTAATTTCTCCGCATTAAAAGGTGAAATTCTGAAATTTTTTGCTTTTTCCTGCTAATCCTAGCATGATAAAGAAGATTCAAAGAGAGTGAGATGCCAGCTCTTTTCATTCAGTCAGTAGCTTCAAACATTTCTGGTATATGAATAACATGATGTTTTTCAATGGCAAAAATCAATGAATATTGTAAATGCACAAACAGTAATTTCTCCGCATTGCAAGGTGCAATTCTGAAATTTTTTGCTTTTTCCTGCTAATCCTAGCATGATAAAGAAGATTCAAAGAGAGTGAGATGCCAGCTCCTTTCATTCATTCAGTAGCTTCAAACATTTCTGGTATATGAATAACATGATGTTTTTCAATGGCAAAAATCAATGAATATTGTAAATGCACAAACAGTAATATCTCCACATTGCAAGGTGCAATTCTGAAATTTTTTGCTTTTTCCTGCTCCTCTTAGCATGATAAAGAAGATTCAAAGAGAGTGAGATGCCAGCTCTTTTCATTCAGTCAGTAGCTTCAAACATTTCTGGTATATAAATAACATGATGTTTTTCAATGGCAAAAATCAATGAATATTGTAAATGCACAAACAGTAATATCTCCGCATTGCAAGGTGCAATTCTGAAATTTTTTGCTTTTTCCTGCTAATCCTAGCATGATAAAGAAGATTCAAAGAGAGTGAGATGCCAGCTCTTTTCATTCAGTCAGTAGCTTCAAACATTTCTGGACGTTTTTCAATGGCAAAAATCAATGAATATTGTAAATGCACAAACAGTAATTTCTACGCATTGTAAGGTGCAATTCTGAAATTTTTTGCTTTTTCCTGCTAATCCTAGCATGATAAAGAAGATTCAAAGAGAGTGAGATGCCAGCTCTTTTCATTCAGTCAGTAGCTTCAAACATTTCTGGTATATGAATAACATGATGTTTTTCAATGGCAAAAATCAATGAATATTGTAAATGCACAAACAGTAATATCTCCGCATTGCAAGGTGCAAATCTGAAATTTTTTGCTTTTTCCTGCTAATCCTAGCATGATAAAGAAGATTCAAAGAGAGTGAGATGCCAGCTCCTTTCATTCAGTCAGTAGCTTCAAACATTTCTGGTATATGAATAACATGATGTTTTTCAATGGCAAAAATCAATGAATACTGTAAATGCACAAACAGTAATATCTCCACATTGCAAGGTGCAATTCTGAAATTTTTTGCTTTTTCCTGCTCCTCTTAGCATGATAAAGAAGATTCAAAGAGAGTGAGATGCCAGCTCTTTTCATTCAGTCAGTAGCTTCAAACATTTCTGGTATATAAATAACATGATGTTTTTCAATGGCAAAAATCAATGAATATTGTAAATGCACAAACAGTAATATCTCCGCATTGCAAGGTGCAATTCTGAAATTTTTTGCTTTTTCCTGCTAATCCTAGCATGATAAAGAAGATTCAAAGAGAGTGAGATGCCAGCTCTTTTCATTCAGTCAGTAGCTTCAAACATTTCTGGACGTTTTTCAATGGCAAAAATCAATGAATATTGTAAATGCACAAACAGTAATTTCTACGCATTGCAAGGTGCAATTCTGAAATTTTTTGCTTTTTCCTGCTAATCCTAGCATGATAAAGAAGATTCAAAGAGAGTGAGATGCCAGCTCTTTTCATTCAGTCAGTAGCTTCAAACATTTCTGGTATATGAATAACATGATGTTTTTCAATGGCAAAAATCAATGAATATTGTAAATGCACAAACAGTAATATCTCCGCATTGCAAGGTGCAATTCTGAAATTTTTTGCTTTTTCCTGCTAATCCTAGCATGATAAAGAAGATTCAAAGAGAGTGAGATGCCAGCTCTTTTCATTCAGTCAGTAGCTTCAAACATTTCTGGACGTTTTGCAATGGCAAAAATCAATGAATATTGTAAATGCACAAACAGTAATATCTCCGCATTGCAAGGTGCAATTCTGAAATTTTTTGCTTTTTCCTGCTCCTCTTAGCATGATAAAGAAGATTCAAAGAGAGTGAGATGCCAGCTCTTTTCATTCAGTCAGTAGCTTCAAACATTTCTGGACGTTTTTCAATGGCAAAAATCAATGAATATTGTAAATGCACAAACAGTAATTTCTCCGCATTGCAAGGTGCAATTCTGAAATTTTTTGCTTTTTCCTGCCAATCCTAGCATGATAAAGAAGATTCAAAGAGAGAGAGATGCCAGCTCTTTTCATTCAGTCAGTAGCTTCAAACATTTCTGGTATATGAATAACATGATGTTTTTCAATGGCAAAAATCAATGAATATTGTAAATGCACAAACAGTAATATCTCCACATTGCAAGGTGCAATTCTGAAATTTTTTGCTTTTTCCTGCTCCTCTTAGCATGATAAAGAAGATTCAAAGAGAGTGAGATGCCTGCTCTTTTCATTCAGTCAGTAGCTTCAAACATTTCTGGTATATGAATAACATGATGTTTTTCAATGGCAAAAATCAATGAATATTGTAAATGCACAAACAGTAATATCTCCGCATTGCAAGGTGCAATTCTGAAATTTTTTGCTTTTTCCTGCTAATCCTAGCATGATAAAGAAGATTCAAAGAGAGTGAGATGCCAGTTCTTTCCATTCAGTCAGTAGCTTCAAACATTTCTGGACGTTTTTCATGGCAAAAATCAATGAATATTGTAAATGCACAAACAGCAATATCTCCGCATTGCAAGGTGCAATTCTGAAATTTTTTGCTTTTTCCTGCTAATCCTAGCATGATAAAGAAGATTCAAAGAGAGTGAGATGCCAGCTCTTTTCATTCAGTCAGTAGCTTCAAACATTTCTGGTATATGAATAACATGATGTTTTTCAATGGCAAAAATCAATGAATATTGTAAATGCACAAACAGCAATATCTCCGCATTGCAAGGTGCAATTCTGAAATTTTTTGCTTTTTCCTGCTAATCCTAGCATGATAAAGAAGATTCAAAGAGAGTGAGATGCCAGCTCTTTTCATTCAGTCAGTAGCTTCAAACATTTCTGGACGTTTTTCAATGGCAAAAATCAATGAATATTGTAAATGCACAAACAGTAATATCTCCGCATTGCAAGGTGCAATTCTGAAATTTTTTGCTTTTTCCTGCTAATCCTAGCATGATAAAGAAGATTCAAAGAGAGTGAGATGCCAGCTCTTTTCATTCAGTCAGTAGCTTCAAACATTTCTGGACGTTTTTCAATGGCAAAAATCAATGAATATTGTAAATGCACAAACAGTAATATCTCCGCATTGCAAGGTGCAATTCTGAAATTTTTTGCTTTTTCCTGCTAATCCTAGCATGATAAAGAAGATTCAAAGAGAGTGAGATGCCAGCTCCTTTCATTCAGTCAGTAGCTTCAAACATTTCTGGACGTTTTTCAATGGCAAAAATCAATGAATATTGTAAATGCACAAACAGTAATATCTCCGCATTGCAAGTTGCAATTCTGAAATTTTTTGCTTTTTCCTGCTAATCCTAGCATGATAAAGAAGAGTCAAAGAGAGTGAGATGCCTGCTCTTTTCATTCAGTCAGTAGCTTCAATCATTTCTGGTATATGAATAACATGATGTTTTTCAATTGCAAAAATCAATGAATATTGTAAATGCACAAACAGTAATATCTCCGCATTGCAAGGTGCAATTCTGAAATTTTTTGCTTTTTCCTGCTAATCCTAGCATGATAAAGAAGATTCAAAGAGAGTGAGATGCCAGCTCTTTTCATTCAGTCAGTAGCTTCAAACATTTCTGGTATATGAATAACATGATGTTTTTCAATGGCAAAAATCAATGAATATTGTAAATGCACAAACAGTAATTTCTCCGCATTGCAAGGTGCAATTCTGAAATTTTTTGCTTTTTCCTGCTAATCCTAGCATGATAAAGAAGATTCAAAGAGAGTGAGATGCCAGCTCCTTTCATTCAGTCAGTAGCTTCAAACATTTCTGGACGTTTTTCAATGGCAAAAATCAATGAATATTGTAAATGCACAAACAGTAATTTCTCCGCATTGCAAGGTGCAATTCTGAATTTTTTTGCTTTTTCCTGCTAACCCTAGCATGATAAAGAAGATTCAAAGAGAGTGAGATGCCAGCTCTTTTCATTCAGTCAGTAGCTTCAAACATTTCTGGTATATGAATAACATGATGTTTTTCAATGGCAAAAATCAATGAATATTGTAAATGCACAAACAGTAATATCTCCGCATTGCAAGGCGCAATTCTGAAATTTTTTGCTTTTTCCTGCTAATCCTAGCATGATAAAGAAGATTCAAAGAGAGTGAGATGCCAGCTCTTTTCATTCAGTCAGTAGCTTCAAACATTTCTGGACGTTTTTCAATGGCAAAAATCAATGAATATTGTAAATGCACAAACAGTAATATCTCCGCATTGCAAGGTGCAATTCTGAAATGTTTTGCTTTTTCCTGCTAATCCTAGCATGATAAAGAAGATTCAAAGAGAGTGAGATGCCAGCTCCTTTCATTCAGTCAGTAGCTTCAAACATTTCTGGACGTTTTTCATTGGCAAAAATCAATGAATATTGTAAATGCACAAACAGTAATATCTCCGCATTGCAAGGTGCAATTCTGAAATTTTTTGCTTTTTCCTGCTAATCCTAGCATGATAAAGAAGATTCAAAGAGAGTGAGATGCCAGCTCTTTTCATTCAGTCAGTAGCTTCAAACATTTCTGGTATATGAATAACGATGTTTTTCAATGGCAAAAATCAATGAATATTGTAAATGCACAAACAGTAATATCTCCACATTGCAAGGTGCAATTCTGAAATTTTTTGCTTTTTCCTGCTAATCCTAGCATGATAAAGAAGATTCAAAGAGAGTGAGATGCCAGCTCTTTTCATTCAGTCAGTAGCTTCAAACATTTCTGGACGTTTTTCAATGGCAAAAATCAATGAATATTGTAAATGCACAAACAGTAATATCTCCGCATTGCAAGGTGCAATTCTGAAATTTTTTGCTTTTTCCTGCTAATCCTAGCATGATAAAGAAGATTCAAAGAGAGTGAGATGCCATCTCTTTTCATTCAGACAGTAGCTTCAAACATTTCTGGACGTTTTTCAATGGCAAAAATCAATGAATATTGTAAATGCACAAACAGTAATATCTCCGCATTGCAAGGTGCAATTCTGAAATTTTTTGCTTTTTCCTGCTAATCCTAGCATGATAAAGAAGATTCAAAGAGAGTGAGATGCCAGCTCTTTTCATTCAGTCAGTAGCTTCAAACATTTCTGGTATATGAATAACATGATGTTTTTCAATGGCAAAAATCAATGAATATTGTAAATGCACAAACAGTAATATCTCCACATTGCAAGGTGCAATTCTGAAATTTTTTGCTTTTTCCTGCTAATCCTAGCATGATAAAGAAGATTCAAAGAGAGTGAGATGCCAGCTCTTTTCATTCAGTCAGTAGCTTCAAACATTTCTGGACGTTTTTCAATGGCAAAAATTAATGAATATTGTAAATGCACAAACAGTAATATCTCCGCATTGCAAGGTGCAATTCTGAAATTTTTTGCTTTTTCCTGCTAATCCTAGCATGATAAAGAAGATTCAAAGAGAGTGAGATGCCAGCTCTTTTCATTCAGTCAGTAGCTTCAAACATTTCTGGTATATGAATAACATGATGTTTTTCAATGGCAAAAATCAATGAATATTGTAAATGCACAAACAGTAATATCTCCGCATTGCAAGGTGCAATTCTGAAATTTTTTGCTTTTTCCTGCTAATCCTACCATGATAAAGAAGATTCAAAGAGAGTGAGATGCCAGCTCTTTTCATTCAGTCAGTAGCTTCAAACATTTCTGGACGTTTTTCAATGGCAAAAATCAATGAATATTGTAAATGCACAAACAGTAATATCTCCACATTGCAAGGTGCAATTCTGAAATTTTTTGCTTTTTCCTGCTAATTCTAGCATGATAAAGAAGATTCAAAGAGAGTGAGATGCCAGCTCTTTTCATTCAGTCAGTAGCTTCAAACATTTCTGGACGTTTTTCAATGGCAAAAATCAATGAATATTGTAAATGCACAAACAGTAATATCTCCGCATTGCAAGGTGCAATTCTGAAATTTTTTGCTTTTTCCTGCTAATCCTAGCATGATAAAGAAGATTCAAAGAGAGTGAGATGCCAGCTCTTTTCATTCAGTCAGTAGCTTCAAACATTTCTGGTATATGAATAACATGATGTTTTTCAATGGCAAAAATCAATGAATATTGTAAATGCACAAACAGTAATATCTCCGCATTGCAAGGTGCAATTCTGAAATTTTTTGCTTTTTCCTGCTAATCCTAGCATGATAAAGAAGATTCAAAGAGAGTGAGATGCCAGCTCTTTTCATTCAGTCAGTAGCTTCAAACATTTCTGGACGTTTTTCAATGGCAAAAATCAATGAATATTGTAAATGCACAAACAGTAATATCTCCGCATTGCAAGATGCAATTCTGAAATTTTTTGCTTTTTCCTGCTCCTCTTAGCATGATAAAGAAGATTCAAAGAGAGTGAGATGCCAGCTCTTTTCATTCAGTCAGTAGCTTCAAACATTTCTGGACATTTTTCAATGGCAAAAATCAATGAATATTGTAAATGCACAAACAGTAATATCTCCACATTGCAAGGTGCAATTCTGAAATTTTTTGCTTTTTCCTGCTCCTCTTAGCATGATAAAGAAGATTCAAAGAGAGTGAGATGCCAGCTCTTTTCATTCAGTCAGTAGCTTCAAACATTTCTGGTATATAAATAACATGATGTTTTTTAATGGCAAAAATCAATGAATATTGTAAATGCACAAACAGTAATATCTCCGCATTGCAAGGTGCAATTCTGAAATTTTTTGCTGTTTCCTGCTAATCCTAGCATGATAAAGAAGATTCAAAGAGAGTGAGATGCCAGCTCTTTTCATTCAGTCAGTAGCTTCAAACATTTCTGGACGTTTTTCAATGGCAAAAATCAATGAATATTGTAAATGCACAAACAGTAATATCTCCGCATTGCAAGGTGCAATTCTGAAATTTTTTGCTTTTTCCTGCTAATCCTAGCATGATAAAGAAGATTCAATGAGAGTGAGATGCCAGCTCTTTTCATTCAGTCAGTAGCTTCAAACATTTCTGGTATATGAATAACATGATGTTTTTCAATGGCAAAAATCAATGAATATTGTAAATGCACAAACAGTAATATCTCCACATTGCAAGGTGCAATTCTGAAATTTTTTGCTTTTTCCTGCTAATCCTAGCATGATAAAGAAGATTCAAAGAGAGTGAGATGCCAGCTCTTTTCATTCAGTCAGTAGCTTCAAACATTTCTGGACGTTTTTCAATGGCAAAAATCAATGAATATTGTAAATGCACAAACAGTAATATCTCCGCATTGCAAGGTGCAATTCTGAAATTTTTTGCTTTTTCCTGCTAATCCTAGCATGATAAAGAAGATTCAAAGAGAGTGAGATGCCAGCTCTTTTCATTCAGTCAGTAGCTTCAAACATTTCTGGACGTTTTTCAATGGCAAAAATCAATGAATATTGTAAATGCACAAACAGTAATATCTCCGCATTGCAAGGTGCAATTCTGAAATTTTTTGCTTTTTCCTGCTAATCCTAGCATGATAAAGAAGATTCAAAGAGAGTGAGATGCCAGCTCTTTTCATTCAGTCAGTAGCTTCAAACATTTCTGGTATATGAATAACATGATGTTTTTCAATGGCAAAAATCAATGAATATTGTAAATGCACAAACAGTAATATCTCCGCATTGCAAGGTGCAATTCTGAAATTTTTTGCTTTTTCCTGCTAATCCTAGCATGATAAAGAAGATTCAAAGAGAGTGAGATGCCAGCTCTTTTCATTCAGTCAGTAGCTTCAAACATTTCTGGACGTTTTTCAATGGCAAAAATCAATGAATATTGTAAATGCACAAACAGTAATATCTCCGCATTGCAAGGTGCAATTCTGAAATTTTTTGCTTTTTCCTGCTCCTCTTAGCATGATAAAGAAGATTCAAAGAGAGTGAGATGCCAGCTCTTTTCATTCAGTCAGTAGCTTCAAACATTTCTGGACATTTTTCAATGGCAAAAATCAATGAATATTGTAAATGCACAAACAGTAATATCTCCACATTGCAAGGTGCAATTCTGAAATTTTTTGCTTTTTCCTGCTCCTCTTAGCATGATAAAGAAGATTCAAAGAGAGTGAGATGCCAGCTCTTTTCATTCAGTCAGTAGCTTCAAACATTTCTGGTATATAAATAACATGATGTTTTTCAATGGCAAAAATCAATGAATATTGTAAATGCACAAACAGTAATATCTCCGCATTGCAAGGTGCAATTCTGAAATTTTTTGCTGTTTCCTGCTAATCCTAGCATGATAAAGAAGATTCAAAGAGAGTGAGATGCCAGCTCTTTTCATTCAGTCAGTAGCTTCAAACATTTCTGGACGTTTTTCAATGGCAAAAATCAATGAATATTGTAAATGCACAAACAGTAATATCTCCGCATTGCAAGGTGCAATTCTGAAATTTTTTGCTTTTTCCTGCTAATCCTAGCATGATAAAGAAGATTCAAAGAGAGTGAGATGCCAGCTCTTTTCATTCAGTCAGTAGCTTCAAACTTTTCTGGTATATGAATAACATGATGTTTTTCAATGGCAAAAATCAATGAATATTGTAAATGCACAAACAGTAATATCTCCACATTGCAAGGTGCAATTCTGAAATTTTTTGCTTTTTCCTGCTAATCCTAGCATGATAAAGAAGATTCAAAGAGAGTGAGATGCCAGCTCTTTTCATTCAGTCAGTAGCTTCAAACATTTCTGGACGTTTTTCAATGGCAAAAATCAATGAATATTGTAAATGCACAAACAGTAATATCTCCGCATTGCAAGGTGCAATTCTGAAATTTTTTGCTTTTTCCTGCTAATCCTAGCATGATAAAGAAGATTCAAAGAGAGTGAGATGCCAGCTCTTTTCATTCAGTCAGTAGCTTCAAACATTTCTGGACGTTTTTCAATAGCAAAAATCAATGAATATTGTAAATGCACAAACAGTAATATCTCCACATTGCAAGGTGCAATTCTGAAATTTTTTGCTTTTTCCTGCTAATCCTAGCATGATAAAGAAGATTCAAAGAGAGTGAGATGCCAGCTCTTTTCATTCAGTCAGTAGCTTCAAACATTTCTGGACGTTTTTCAATGGCAAAAATCAATGAATATTGTAAATGCACAAACAGTAATATCTCCGCATTGCAAGGTGCAATTCTGAAATTTTTTGCTTTTTCCTGCTAATCCTAGCATGATAAAGAAGATTCAAAGAGAGTGAGATGCCAGCTCTTTTCATTCAGTCAGTAGCTTCAAACATTTCTGGTATATGAATAACATGATGTTTTTCAATGGCAAAAATCAATGAATATTGTAAATGCACAAACAGTAATATCTCCGCATTGCAAGGTGCAATTCTGAAATTTTTTGCTTTTTCCTGCTAATCCTAGCATGATAAAGAAGATTCAAAGAGAGTGAGATGCCAGCTCTTTTCATTCAGTCAGTAGCTTCAAACATTTCTGGATGTTTTTCAATGGCAAAAATCAATGAATATTGTAAATGCACAAACAGTAATATCTCCGCATTGCAAGGTGCAATTCTGAAATTTTTTGCTTTTTCCTGCTCCTCTTAGCATGATAAAGAAGATTCAAAGAGAGTGAGATGCCAGCTCTTTTCATTCAGTCAGTAGCTTCAAACATTTCTGGACATTTTTCAATGGCAAAAATCAATGAATATTGTAAATGCACAAACAGTAATATCTCCACATTGCAAGGTGCAATTCTGAAATTTTTTGCTTTTTCCTGCTCCTCTTAGCATGATAAAGAAGATTCAAAGAGAGTGAGATGCCAGCTCTTTTCATTCAGTCAGTAGCTTCAAACATTTCTGGTATATAAATAACATGATGTTTTTCAATGGCAAAAATCAATGAATATTGTAAATGCACAAACAGTAATATCTCCGCATTGCAAGGTGCAATTCTGAAATTTTTTGCTTTTTCCTGCTAATCCTAGCATGATAAAGAAGATTCAAAGAGAGTGAGATGCCAGCTCTTTTCATTCAGTCAGTAGCTTCAAACATTTCTGGACGTTTTTCAATGGCAAAAATCAATGAATATTGTAAATGCACAAACAGTAATATCTCCGCATTGCAAGGTGCAATTCTGAAATTTTTTGCTTTTTCCTGCTAATCCTAGCATGATAAAGAAGATTCAAAGAGAGTGAGATGCCAGCTCTTTTCATTCAGTCAGTAGCTTCAAACATTTCTGGTATATGAATAACATGATGTTTTTCAATGGCAAAAATCAATGAATATTGTAAATGCACAAACAGTAATATCTCCACATTGCAAGGTGCAATTCTGAAATTTTTTGCTTTTTCCTGCTAATCCTAGCATGATAAAGAAGATTCAAAGAGAGTGAGATGCCAGCTCTTTTCATTCAGTCAGTAGCTTCAAACATTTCTGGACGTTTTTCAATGGCAAAAATCAATGAATATTGTAAATGCACAAACAGTAATATCTCCGCATTGCAAGGTGCAATTCTGAAATTTTTTGCTTTTTCCTGCTAATCCTAGCATGATAAAGAAGATTCAAAGAGAGTGAGATGCCAGCTCTTTTCATTCAGTCAGTAGCTTCAAACATTTCTGGTATATGAATAACATGATGTTTTTCAATGGCAAAAATCAATGAATATTGTAAATGCACAAACAGTAATATCTCCGCATTGCAAGGTGCAATTCTGAAATTTTTTGCTTTTTCCTGCTAATCCTAGCATTATAAAGAAGATTCAAAGAGAGTGAGATGCCAGCTCTTTTCATTCAGTCAGTAGCTTCAAACATTTCTGGACGTTTTTCAATGGCAAAAATCAATGAATATTGTAAATGCACAAACAGTAATATCTCCACATTGCAAGGTGCAATTCTGAAATTTTTTGCTTTTTCCTGCTAATCCTAGCATGATAAAGAAGATTCAAAGAGAGTGAGATGCCAGCTCTTTTCATTCAGTCAGTAGCTTCAAACATTTCTGGACGTTTTTCAATGGCAAAAATCAATGAATATTGTAAATGCACAAACAGTAATATCTCCGCATTGCAAGGTGCAATTCTGAAATTTTTTGCTTTTTCCTGCTCCTCTTAGCATGATAAAGAAGATTCAAAGAGAGTGAGATGCCAGCTCTTTTCATTCAGTCAGTAGCTTCAAACATTTCTGGACATTTTTCAATGGCAAAAATCAATGAATATTGTAAATGCACAAACAGTAATATCTCCACATTGCAAGGTGCAATTCTGAAATTTTTTGCTTTTTCCTGCTCCTCTTAGCATGATAAAGAAGATTCAAAGAGAGTGAGATGCCAGCTCTTTTCATTCAGTCAGTAGCTTCAAACATTTCTGGTATATGAATAACATGATGTTTTTCAATGGCAAAAATCAATGAATATTGTAAATGCACAAACAGTAATATCTCCGCATTGCAAGGTGCAATTCTGAAATTTTTTGCTTTTTCCTGCTAATCCTAGCATGATAAAGAAGATTCAAAGAGAGTGAGATGCCAGCTCTTTTCATTCAGTCAGTAGCTTCAAACAGTTCTGGACGTTTTTCAATGGCAAAAATCAATGAATATTGTAAATGCACAAACAGTAATATCTCCGCATTGCAAGGTGCAATTCTGAAATTTTTTGCTTTTTCCTGCTCCTCTTAGCATGATAAAGAAGATTCAAAGAGAGTGAGATGCCAGCTCTTTTCATTCAGTCAGTAGCTTCAAACATTTCTGGACATTTTTCAATGGCAAAAATCAATGAATATTGTAAATGCACAAACAGTAATATCTCCACATTGCAAGGTGCAATTCTGAAATTTTTTGCTTTTTCCTGCTCCTCTTAGCATGATAAAGAAGATTCAAAGAGAGTGAGATGCCAGCTCTTTTCATTCAGTCAGTAGCTTCAAACATTTCTGGTATATAAATAACATGATGTTTTTCAATGGCAAAAATCAATGAATATTGTAAATGCACAAACAGTAATATCTCCGCATTGCAAGGTGCAATTCTGAAATTTTTTGCTTTTTCCTGCTAATCCTAGCATGATAAAGAAGATTCAAAGAGAGTGAGATGCCAGCTCTTTTCATTCAGTCAGTAGCTTCAAACATTTCTGGACGTTTTTCAATGGCAAAAATCAATGAATATTGTAAATGCACAAACAGTAATATCTCCGCATTGCAAGGTGCAATTCTGAAATTTTTTGCTTTTTCCTGCTAATCCTAGCATGATAAAGAAGATTCAAAGAGAGTGAGATGCCAGCTCTTTTCATTGTCAGTAGCTTCAAACATTTCTGGACGTTTTTCAATGGCAAAAATCAATGAATATTGTAAATGCACAAACAGTAATATCTCCGCATTGCAAGGTGCAATTCTGAAATTTTTTGCTTTTTCCTGCTAATCCTAGCATGATAAAGAAGATTCAAAGAGAGTGAGATGCCATCTCTTTTCATTGTCAGTAGCTTCAAACATTTCTGGACGTTTTTCAATGGCAAAAATCAATGAATATTGTAAATGCACAAACAGTAATATCTCCGCATTGCAAGGTGCAATTCTGAAATTTTTTGCTTTTTCCTGCTAATCCTAGCATGATAAAGAAGATTCAAAGAGAGTGAGATGCCAGCTCTTTTCATTCAGTCAGTAGCTTCAAACATTTCTGGTATATGAATAACATGATGTTTTTCAATGGCAAAAATCAATGAATATTGTAAATGCACAAACAGTAATATCTCCACATTGCAAGGTGCAATTCTGAAATTTTTTGCTTTTTCCTGCTCCTCTTAGCATGATAAAGAAGATTCAAAGAGAGTGAGATGCCAGCTCTTTTCATTCAGTCAGTAGCTTCAAACATTTCTGGACGTTTTTCAATGTCAAAAATCAATGAATCTTGTAAATGCACAAACAGTAATATCTCCGCATTGCAAGGTGCAATTCTGAAATTTTTTGCTTTCTCCTGCTAATCCTAGCATGATAAAGAAGATTCAAAGAGAGTGAGATGCCAGCTCCTTTCATTCAGTCAGTAGCTTCAAACATTTCTGGACGTTTTTCAATGGCAAAAATCAATGAATATTGTAAATGCACAAACAGTAATATCTCCGCATTGCAAGGTGCAATTCTGAAATTTTTTGCTTTTTCCTGCTAATCCTAGCATGATAAAGAAGATTCAAAGAGAGTGAGATGCCAGCTCTTTTCATTCAGTCAGTAGCTTCAAACATTTCTGGTATATGAATAACATGATGTTTTTCAATGGCAAAAATCAATGAATATTGTAAATGCACAAACAGTAATATCTCCACATTGCAAGGTGCAATTCTGAAATTTTTTGCTTTTTCCTGCTCCTCTTAGCATGATAAAGAAGATTCAAAGAGAGTGAGATGCCAGCTCTTTTCATTCAGTCAGTAGCTTCAAACATTTCTGGACGTTTTTCAATGGCAAAAATCAATGAATATTGTAAATGCACAAACAGTAATATCTCCGCATTGCAAGGTGCAATTCTGAAATTTTTTGCTTTTTCCTGCTAATCCTAGCATGGTAAAGAAGATTCAAAGAGATTGAGATGCCAGCTCTTTTCATTCAGTCAGTAGCTTCAAACATTTCTGGACGTTTTTCAATGGCAAAAATCAATGAATATTGTAAATGCACAAACAGTAATATCTCCGCATTGCAAGGGGCAATTCTGAAATTTTTTGCTTTTTCCTGCTAATCCTAGCATGATAAAGAAGATTCAAAGAGAGTGAGATGCCAGCTCTTTTCATTCAGTCAGTATCTTCAAACATTTCTGGTATATGAATAACATGATGTTTTTCAATGGCAAAAATCAATGAATATTGTAAATGCACAAACAGTAATATCTCCGCATTGCAAGGTGCAATTCTGAAATTTTTTGCTTTTTCCTGCTAATCCTAGCATGATAAAGAAGATTCAAAGAGAGTGAGATGCCAGCTCTTTGCATTCAGTCAGTAGCTTCAAACATTTCTGGACGTTTTTCAATGGCAAAAATCAATGAATATTGTAAATGCACAAACAGTAATTTCTCCGCATTGCAAGGTGCAATTCTGAAATTTTTTGCTTTTTCCTGCTAATCCTAGCATGATAAAGAAGATTCAAAGAGAGTGAGATGCCAGCTCTTTTCATTCAGTCAGTAGCTTCAAACATTTCTGGTATATGAATAACATGATGTTTTTCAATGGCAAAAATCAATGAATATTGTAAATGCACAAACAGTAATATCTCCACATTGCAAGGTGCAATTCTGAAATTTTTTGCTTTTTCCTGCTCCTCTTAGCATGATAAAGAAGATTCAAAGAGAGTGAGATGCCAGCTCTTTTCATTCAGTCAGTAGCTTCAAACATTTCTGGTATATAAATAACATGATGTTTTTCAATGGCAAAAATCAATGAATATTGTAAATGCACAAACAGTAATATCTCCGCATTGCAAGGTGCAATTCTGAAATTTTTTGCTTTTTCCTGCTAATCCTAGCATGATAAAGAAGATTCAAAGAGAGTGAGATGCCAGCTCTTTTCATTCAGTCAGTAGCTTCAAACATTTCTGGACGTTTTTCAATGGCAAAAATCAATGAATATTGTAAATGCACAAACAGTAATATCTCCGCATTGCAAGGTGCAATTCTGACATTTTTTGCTTTTTCCTGCTAATCCTAGCATGATAAAGAAGATTCAAAGAGAGTGAGATGCCAGCTCTTTTCATTCAGTCAGTAGCTTCAAACATTTCTGGACGTTTTTCAATGGCAAATATCAATGAATATTATAAATGCACAAACAGTAATATCTCCGCATTGCAAGGTGCAATTCTGAAATTTTTTGCTTTTTCCTGCTAATCCTAGCATGATAAAGAAGATTCAAAGAGAGTGAGATGCCAGCTCTTTTCATTCAGTCAGTAGCTTCAAACATTTCTGGTATATGAATAACATGATGTTTTTCAAAGGCAAAAATCAATGAATATTGTAAATGCACAAACAGTAATATCTCCGCATTGCAAGGTGCAATTCTGAAATTTTTTGCTTTTTCCTGCTAATCCTAGCATGATAAAGAAGATTCAAAGAGAGTGAGATGCCAGCTCTTTTCATTCAGTCAGTAGCTTCAAACATTTCTGGACGTTTTTCAATGGCAAAAATCAATGAATATTGTAAATGCACAAACAGTAATATCTCCGCATTGCAAGGTGCAATTCTGAAATTTTTTGCTTTTTCCTGCTCCTCTTAGCATGATAAAGAAGATTCAAAGAGAGTGAGATGCCAGCTCTTTTCATTCAGTCAGTAGCTTCAAACATTTCTGGACATTTTTCAATGGCAAAAATCAATGAATATTGTAAATGCACAAACAGTAATATCTCCACATTGCAAGGTGCAATTCTGAAATTTTTTGCTTTTTCCTGCTCCTCTTAGCATGATAAAGAAGATTCAAAGAGAGTGAGATGCCAGCTCTTTTCATTCAGTCAGTAGCTTCAAACATTTCTGGTATATAAATAACATGATGTTTTTCAATGGCAAAAATCAATGAATATTGTAAATGCACAAACAGTAATATCTCCGCATTGCAAGGTGCAATTCTGAAATTTTTTGCTTTTTCCTGCTAATCCTAGCATGATAAAGAAGATTCAAAGAGAGTGAGATGCCAGCTCTTTTCATTCAGTCAGTAGCTTCAAACATTTCTGGACGTTTTTCAATGGCAAAAATCAATGAATATTGTAAATGCACAAACAGTAATATCTCCGCATTGCAAGGTGCAATTCTGAAATTTTTTGCTTTTTCCTGCTAATCCTAGCATGATAAAGAAGATTCAAAGAGAGTGAGATGCCAGCTCTTTTCATTGTCAGTAGCTTCAAACATTTCTGGACGTTTTTCAATGGCAAAAATCAATGAATATTGTAAATGCACAAACAGTAATATCTCCGCATTGCAAGGTGCAATTCTGAAATTTTTTGCTTTTTCCTGCTAATCCTAGCATGATAAAGAAGATTCAAAGAGAGTGAGATGCCATCTCTTTTCATTGTCAGTAGCTTCAAACATTTCTGGACGTTTTTCAATGGCAAAAATCAATGAATATTGTAAATGCACAAACAGTAATTTCTCCGCATTGCAAGGTGCAATTCTGAAATTTTTTGCTTTTTCCTGCTAATCCTAGCATGATAAAGAAGATTCAAAGAGAGTGAGATGCCAGCTCTTTTCATTCAATCAGTAGCTTCAAACATTTCTGGTATATGAATAACATGATGTTTTTCAATGGCAAAAATCAATGAATATTGTAAATGCACAAACAGTAATATCTCCACATTGCAAGGTGCAATTCTGAAATTTTTTGCTTTTTCCTGCTCCTCTTAGCATGATAAAGAAGATTCAAAGAGAGTGAGATGCCAGCTCTTTTCATTCAGTCAGTAGCTTCAAACATTTCTGGTATATAAATAACATGATGTTTTTCAATGGCAAAAATCAATGAATATTGTAAATGCACAAACAGTAATTTCTCCGCATTGCAAGGTGCAATTCTGAAATTTTTTGCTTTTTCCTGCTAATCCTAGCATGATAAAGAAGATTCAAAGAGAGTGAGATGCCAGCTCTTTTCATTCAGTCAGTAGCTTCAAACATTTCTGGACGTTTTTCAATGGCAAAAATCAATGAATATTGTAAATGCACAAACAGTAATATCTCCGCATTGCAAGGTGCAATTCTGAAATTTTTTGCTTTTTCCTGCTAATCCTAGCATGATAAAGAAGATTCAAAGAGAGTGAGATGCCAGCTCTTTTCATTCAGTCAGTAGCTTCAAACATTTCTGGACGTTTTTCAATGGCAAATATCCATGAATATTATAAATGCACAAACAGTAATATCTCCGCATTGCAAGGTGCAATTCTGAAATTTTTTGCTTTTTCCTGCTAATCCTAGCATGATAAAGAAGATTCAAAGAGAGTGAGATGCCAGCTCTTTTCATTCAGTCAGTAGCTTCAAACATTTCTGGTATATGAATAACATGATGTTTTTCAATGGCAAAAATCAATGAATATTGTAAATGCACAAACAGTAATATCTCCGCATTGCAAGGTGCAATTCTGAAATTTTTTGCTTTTTCCTGCTAATCCTAGCATGATAAAGAAGATTCAAAGAGAGTGAGATGCCAGCTCTTTTCATTCAGTCAGTAGCTTCAAACATTTCTGGACGTTTTTCAATGGCAAAAATCAATGAATATTGTAAATGCACAAACAGTAATATCTCCGCATTGCAAGGTGCAATTCTGAAATTTTTTGCTTTTTCCTGCTCCTCTTAGCATGATAAAGAAGATTCAAAGAGAGTGAGATGCCAGCTCTTTTCATTCAGTCAGTAGCTTCAAACATTTCTGGACATTTTTCAATGGCAAAAATCAATGAATATTGTAAATGCACAAACAGTAATATCTCCACATTGCAAGGTGCAATTCTGAAATTTTTTGCTTTTTCCTGCTCCTCTTAGCATGATAAAGAAGATTCAAAGAGAGTGAGATGCCAGCTCTTTTCATTGTCAGTAGCTTCAAACATTTCTGGACGTTTTTCAATGGCAAAAATCAATGAATATTGTAAATGCACAAACAGTAATATCTCCGCATTGCAAGGTGCAATTCTGAAATTTTTTGCTTTTTCCTGCTAATCCTAGCATGATAAAGAAGATTCAAAGAGAGTGAGATGCCATCTCTTTTCATTGTCAGTAGCTTCAAACATTTCTGGACGTTTTTCAATGGCAAAAATCAATGAATATTGTAAATGCACAAACAGTAATATCTCCGCATTGCAAGGTGCAATTCTGAAATTTTTTACTTTTTCCTGCTAATCCTAGCATGATAAAGAAGATTCAAAGAGAGTGAGATGCCAGCTCTTTTCATTCAGTCAGTAGCTTCAAACATTTCTGGTATATGAATAACATGATGTTTTTCAATGGCAAAAATCAATGAATATTGTAAATGCACAAACAGTAATATCTCCACATTGCAAGGTGCAATTCTGAAATTTTTTGCTTTTTCCTGCTCCTCTTAGCATGATAAAGAAGATTCAAAGAGAGTGAGATGCCAGCTCTTTTCATTCAGTCAGTAGCTTCAAACATTTCTGGACGTTTTTCAATGGCAAAAATCAATGAATATTGTAAATGCACAAACAGTAATATCTCCGCATTGCAAGGTGCAATTCTGAAATTTTTTGCTTTTTCCTGCTAATCCTAGCATGATAAAGAAGATTCAAAGAGAGTGAGATGCCAGCTCTTTTCATTCAGTCAGTAGCTTCAAACATTTCTGGTATATGAATAACATGATGTTTTTCAATGGCAAAAATCAATGAATATTGTAAATGCACAAACAGTAATATCTCCACATTGCAAGGTGCAATTCTGAAATTTTTTGCTTTTTCCTGCTCCTCTTAGCATGATAAAGAAGATTCAAAGAGAGTGAGATGCCAGCTCTTTTCATTCAGTCAGTAGCTTCAAACATTTCTGGACGTTTTTCAATGGCAAAAATCAATGAATATTGTAAATGCACAAACAGTAATATCTCCGCATTGCAAGGTGCAATTCTGAAATTTTTTGCTTTTTCCTGCTAATCCTAGCATGGTAAAGAAGATTCAAAGAGATTGAGATGCCAGCTCTTTTCATTCAGTCAGTAGCTTCAAACATTTCTGGACGTTTTTCAATGGCAAAAATCAATGAATATTGTAAATGCACAAACAGTAATATCTCCGCATTGCAAGGGGCAATTCTGAAATTTTTTGCTTTTTCCTGCTAATCCTAGCATGATAAAGAAGATTCAAAGAGAGTGAGATGCCAGCTCTTTTCATTCAGTCAGTATCTTCAAACATTTCTGGTATATGAATAACATGATGTTTTTCAATGGCAAAAATCAATGAATATTGTAAATGCACAAACAGTAATATCTCCGCATTGCAAGGTGCAATTCTGAAATTTTTTGCTTTTTCCTGCTAATCCTAGCATGATAAAGAAGATTCAAAGAGAGTGAGATGCCAGCTCTTTTCATTCAGTCAGTAGCTTCAAACATTTCTGGACGTTTTTCAATGGCAAAAATCAATGAATATTGTAAATGCACAAACAGTAATTTCTCCGCATTGCAAGGTGCAATTCTGAAATTTTTTGCTTTTTCCTGCTAATCCTAGCATGATAAAGAAGATTCAAAGAGAGTGAGATGCCAGCTCTTTTCATTCAGTCAGTAGCTTCAAACATTTCTGGTATATGAATAACATGATGTTTTTCAATGGCAAAAATCAATGAATATTGTAAATGCACAAACAGTAATATCTCCACATTGCAAGGTGCAATTCTGAAATTTTTTGCTTTTTCCTGCTCCTCTTAGCATGATAAAGAAGATTCAAAGAGAGTGAGATGCCAGCTCTTTTCATTCAGTCAGTAGCTTCAAACATTTCTGGACGTTTTTCAATGGCAAAAATCAATGAATATTGTAAATGCACAAACAGTAATATCTCCGCATTGCAAGGTGCAATTCTGAAATTTTTTGCTTTTTCCTGCTAATCCTAGCATGGTAAAGAAGATTCAAAGAGATTGAGATGCCAGCTCTTTTCATTCAGTCAGTAGCTTCAAACATTTCTGGACGTTTTTCAATGGCAAAAATCAATGAATATTGTAAATGCACAAACAGTAATATCTCCGCATTGCAAGGGGCAATTCTGAAATTTTTTGCTTTTTCCTGCTAATCCTAGCATGATAAAGAAGATTCAAAGAGAGTGAGATGCCAGCTCTTTTCATTCAGTCAGTATCTTCAAACATTTCTGGTATATGAATAACATGATGTTTTTCAATGGCAAAAATCAATGAATATTGTAAATGCACAAACAGTAATATCTCCGCATTGCAAGGTGCAATTCTGAAATTTTTTGCTTTTTCCTGCTAATCCTAGCATGATAAAGAAGATTCAAAGAGAGTGAGATGCCAGCTCTTTTCATTCAGTCAGTAGCTTCAAACATTTCTGGACGTTTTTCAATGGCAAAAATCAATGAATATTGTAAATGCACAAACAGTAATTTCTCCGCATTGCAAGGTGCAATTCTGAAATTTTTTGCTTTTTCCTGCTAATCCTAGCATGATAAAGAAGATTCAAAGAGAGTGAGATGCCAGCTCTTTTCATTCAGTCAGTAGCTTCAAACATTTCTGGTATTTGAATAACATGATGTTTTTCAATGGCAAAAATCAATGAATATTGTAAATGCACAAACAGTAATATCTCCACATTGCAAGGTGCAATTCTGAAATTTTTTGCTTTTTCCTGCTCCTCTTAGCATGATAAAGAAGATTCAAAGAGAGTGAGATGCCAGCTCTTTTCATTCAGTCAGTAGCTTCAAACATTTCTGGTATATAAATAACATGATGTTTTTCAATGGCAAAAATCAATGAATATTGTAAATGCACAAACAGTAATATCTCCGCATTGCAAGGTGCAATTCTGAAATTTTTTGCTTTTTCCTGCTAATCCTAGCATGATAAAGAAGATTCAAAGAGAGTGAGATGCCAGCTCTTTTCATTCAGTCAGTAGCTTCAAACATTTCTGGACGTTTTTCAATGGCAAAAATCAATGAATATTGTAAATGCACAAACAGTAATATCTCCGCATTGCAAGGTGCAATTCTGAAATTTTTTGCTTTTTCCTGCTAATCCTAGCATGATAAAGAAGATTCAAAGAGAGTGAGATGCCAGCTCTTTTCATTCAGTCAGTAGCTTCAAACATTTCTGGACGTTTTTCAATGGCAAATATCAATGAATATTATAAATGCACAAACAGTAATATCTCCGCATTGCAAGGTGCAATTCTGAAATTTTTTGCTTTTTCCTGCTAATCCTAGCATGATAAAGAAGATTCAAAGAGAGTGAGAAGCCAGCTCTTTTCATTCAGTCAGTAGCTTCAAACATTTCTGGTATATGAATAACATGATGTTTTTCAATGGCAAAAATCAATGAATATTGTAAATGCACAAACAGTAATATCTCCGCATTGCAATGTGCAATTCTGAAATTTTTTGCTTTTTCCTGCTAATCCTAGCATGATAAAGAAGATTCAAAGAGAGTGAGATGCCAGCTCTTTTCATTTAGTCAGTAGCTTCAAACATTTCTGGACGTTTTTCAATGGCAAAAATCAATGAATATTGTAAATGCACAAACAGTAATATCTCCGCATTGCAAGGTGCAATTCTGAAATTTTTTGCTTTTTCCTGCTAATCCTAGCATGATAAAGAAGATTCAAAGAGAGTGAGATGCCAGCTCTTTTCATTCAGTCAGTAGCTTCAAACATTTCTGGACGTTTTTCAATGGCAAAAATCAATGAATATTGTAAATGCACAAACAGTAATATCTCCGCATTGCAAGGTGCAATTCTGAAATTTTTTGCTTTTTCCTGCTAATCCTAGCATGATAAAGAAGATTCAAAGAGAGTGAGATGCCAGCTCTTTTCATTCAGTCAGTAGCTTCAAACATTTCTGGACGTTTTTCAATGGCAAAAATCAATGAATATTGTAAATGCACAAACAGTAATTTCTCCGCATTGCAAGGTGCAATTCTGAAATTTTTTGCTTTTTCCTGCTAATCCTAGCATGATAAAGAAGATTCAAAGAGAGTGAGATGCCAGCTCTTTTCATTCAGTCAGTAGCTTCAAACATTTCTGGTATATGAATAACATGATGTTTTTCAATGGCAAAAATCAATGAATATTGTAAATGCACAAACAGTAATATCTCCACATTGCAAGGTGCAATTCTGAAATTTTTTGCTTTTTCCTGCTCCTCTAAGCATGATAAAGAAGATTCAAAGAGAGTGAGATGCCAGCTCTTTTCATTCAGTCAGTAGCTTCAAACATTTCTGGTATATAAATAACATGATGTTTTTCAATGGCAAAAATCAATGAATATTGTAAATGCACAAACAGTAATATCTCCGCATTGCAAGGTGCATATCTGAAATTTTTTGCTTTTTCCTGCTAATCCTAGCATGATAAAGAAGATTCAAAGAGAGTGAGATGCCAGCTCTTTTCATTCAGTCAGTAGCTTCAAACATTTCTGGACGTTTTTCAATGGCAAAAATCAATGAATATTGTAAATGCACAAACAGTAATATCTCCGCATTGCAAGGTGCAATTCTGAAATTTTTTGCTTTTTCCTGCTCCTCTTAGCATGATAAAGAAGATTCAAAGAGAGTGAGATGCCAGCTCTTTTCATTCAGTCAGTAGCTTCAAACATTTCTGGACGTTTTTCAATGACAAAAATCAATGAATATTGTAAATGCACAAACAGTAATTTCTCCGCATTGCAAGGTGCAATTCTGAAATTTTTTGCTTTTTCCTGCTAATCCTAGCATGATAAAGAAGATTCAAAGAGAGTGAGATGCCAGCTCTTTTCATTCAGTCAGTAGCTTCAAACATTTCTGGTATATGAATAACATGATGTTTTTCAATGGCAAAAATCAATGAATATTGTAAATGCACAAACAGTAATATCTCCGCATTGCAAGGTGCAATTCTGAAATTTTTTGCTTTTTCCTGCTAATCCTAGCATGATAAAGAAGATTCAAAGAGAGTGAGATGCCAGCTCTTTTCATTCAGTCAGTAGCTTCAAACATTTCTGGACGTTTTGCAATGGCAAAAATCAATGAATATTGTAAATGCACAAACAGTAATATCTCCGCATTGCAAGGTGCAATTCTGAAATTTTTTGCTTTTTCCTGCTCCGCTTAGCATGATAAAGAAGATTCAAAGAGAGTGAGATGCCAGCTCTTTTCATTCAGTCAGTAGCTTCAAACATTTCTGGACGTTTTTCAATGGCAAAAATCAATGAATATTGTAAATGCACAAACAGTAATTTCTCCGCATTGCAAGGTGCAATTCTGCAATTTTTTGCTTTTTCCTGCTAATTCTAGCATGATAAAGAAGATTCAAAGAGAGTGAGATGCCAGCTCTTTTCATTCAGTCAGTAGCTTCAAACATTTCTGGTATATGAATAACATGATGTTTTTCAATGGCAAAAATCAATGAATATTGTAAATGCACAAACAGTAATATCTCCACATTGCAAGGTGCAATTCTGAAATTTTTTGCTTTTTCCTGCTCCTCTTAGCATGATAAAGAATATTCAAAGAGAGTGAGATGTCAGCTCTTTTCATTCAGTCAGTAGCTTCAAACATTTCTGGTATATGAATAACATGATGTTTTTCAATGGCAAAAATCAATGAATATTGTAAATGCACAAACAGTAATATCTCCGCATTGCAAGGTGCAATTCTGAAATTTTTTGCTTTTTCCTGCTAATCCTAGCATGATAAAGAAGATTCAAAGAGAGTGAGATGCCAGCTCTTTTCATTCAGTCAGTAGCTTCAAACATTTCTGGACGTTTTTCAATGGCAAAAATCAATGAATATTGTAAATGCACAAACAGTAATATCTCCGCATTGCAAGGTGCAATTCTGAAATTTTTTGCTTTTTCCTGCTAATCCTAGCATGATAAAGAAGATTCAAAGAGAGTGAGATGCCAGCTCTTTTCATTCAGTCAGTAGCTTCAAACATTTCTGGACGTTTTTCAATGGCAAAAATCAATGAATATTGTAAATGCACAAACAGCAATATCTCCGCATTGCAAGGTGCAATTCTGAAATTTTTTGCTTTTTCCTGCTAATCCTAGCATGATAAAGAAGATTCAAAGAGAGTGAGATGCCAGCTCTTTTCATTCAGTCAGTAGCTTCAAACATTTCTTGTATATGAATAACATGATGTTTTTCAATGGCAAAAATCAATGAATATTGTAAATGCACAAACAGTTATATCTCCGCATTGCAAGGTGCAATTCTGAAATTTTTTGCTTTTTCCTGCTAATCCTAGCATGATAAAGAAGATTCAAAGAGAGTGAGATGCCAGCTCTTTTCATTCAGTCAGTAGCTTCAAACATTTCTGGACGTTTTTCAATGGCAAAAATCAATGAATATTGTAAATGCACAAACAGTAATATCTCCGCATTGCAAGGTGCAATTTTGAAATTTTTTGCTTTTTCCTGCTAATCCTAGCATGATAAAGAAGATTCAAAGAGATTGAGATGCCAGCTCTTTTCATTCAGTCAGTAGCTTCAAACATTTCTGGCCATTTTTCAATGGCAAAAATCAATGAATATTGTAAATGCACAAACAGTAATATCTCCGCATTGCAAGGTGCAATTCTGAAATTTTTTGCTTTTTCCTGCTAATCCTAGCATGATAAAGAAGATTCAAAGAGAGTGAGATGCCAGCTCCTTTCATTCAGTCAGTAGCTTCAAACATTTCTGGACGTTTTTCAATGGCAAAAATCAATGAATATTGTAAATGCACAAACAGTAATATCTCCGCATTGCAAGGTGCAATTCTGAAATTTTTTGCTTTTTCCTGCTAATCCTAGCATGATAAAGAAGATTCAAAGAGAGTGAGATGCCAGCTCTTTTCATTCAGTCAGTAGCTTCAAACATTTCTGGTATATGAATAACATGATGTTTTTCAATGGCAAAAATCAATGAATATTGTAAATGCACAAACAGTAATATCTCCGCATTGCAAGGTGCAATTCTGAAATTTTTTGCTTTTTCCTGCTAATCCTAGCATGATAAAGAAGATTCAAAGAGAGTGAGATGCCAGCTCTTTTCATTCAGTCAGTAGCTTCAAACATTTCTGGTATATGAATAACATGATGTTTTCAAATGGCAAAAATCAATGAATATTGTAAATGCACAAACAGTAATTTCTCCGCATTGCAAGGTGCAATTCTGAAATTTTTTTGCTTTTTCCTGCTAATCCTAGCATGATAAAGAAGATTCAAAGAGAGTGAGATGCCAGCTCCTTTCATTCAGTCAGTAGCTTCAAACATTTCTGGACGTTTTACAATGGCAAAAATCAATGAATATTGTAAATGCACAAACAGTAATTTCTCCGCATTGCAAGGTGCAATTCTGAAATTTTTTGCTTTTTCCTGCTAATCCTAGCATGATAAAGAAGATTCAAAGAGAGTGAGATGCCAGCTCTTTTCATTCAGTCAGTAGCTTCAAACATTTCTGGTATATGAATAACATGATGTTTTTCAATGGCAAAAATCAATGAATATTGTAAATGCACAAACAGTAATATCTCCGCATTGCAAGGTGCAATTCTGAAATTTTTTGCTTTTTCCTGCTAATCCTAGCATGATAAAGAAGATTCAAAGAGAGTGAGATGCCAGCTCTTTTCATTCAGTCAGTAGCTTCAAACATTTCTGGATGTTTTTCAATGGCAAAAATCAATGAATTTTGTAAATGCACAAACAGTAATATCTCCGCATTGCAAGGTGCAATTCTGAAATTTTTTGCTTTTTCCTGCTAATCCTAGCATGATAAAGAAGATTCAAAGAGAGTGAGATGCCAGCTCTTTTCATTCAGTCAGTAGCTTCAAACATTTCTGGTATATGAATAACGATGTTTTTCAATGGCAAAAATCAATGAATATTGTAAATGCACAAACAGTAATATCTCCACATTGCAAGGTGCAATTCTGAAATTTTTTGCTTTTTCCTGCTAATCCTAGCATGATAAAGAAGATTCAAAGAGAGTGAGATGCCAGCTCTTTTCATTCAGTCAGTAGCTTCAAACATTTCTGGACGTTTTTCAATGGCAAAAATCAATGAATATTGTAAATGCACAAACAGTAATATCTCCGCATTGCAAGGTGCAATTCTGAAATTTTTTGCTTTTTCCTGCTAATCCTAGCATGATAAAGAAGATTCAAAGAGAGTGAGATGCCAGCTCTTTTCATTCAGTCAGTAGCTTCAAACATTTCTGGTATATGAATAACATGATGTTTTTCAATGGCAAAAATCAATGAATATTGTAAATGCACAAACAGTAATATCTCTGCATTGCAAGGTGCAATTCTGAAATTTTTTGCTTTTTCCTGCTAATCCTAGCATGATAAAGAAGATTCAAAGAGAGTGAGATGCCATCTCTTTTCATTCAGTCAGTAGCTTCAAACATTTCTGGACGTTTTTCAATGGCAAAAATCAATGAATATTGTAAATGCACAAACAGTAATATCTCCGCATTGCAAGGTGCAATTCTGAAATTTTTTGCTTTTTCCTGCTAATCCTAGCATGATAAAGAAGATTCAAAGAGAGTGAGATGCCAGCTCTTTTCATTCAGTCAGTAGCTTCAAACATTTATGGTATATGAATAACATGATGTTTTTCAATGGCAAAAATCAATGAATATTGTAAATGCACAAACAGTAATATCTCCACATTGCAAGGTGCAATTCTGAAATTTTTTGCTTTTTCCTGCTAATCCTAGCATGATAAAGAAGATTCAAAGAGAGTGAGATGCCAGCTCTTTTCATTCAGTCAGTAGCTTCAAACATTTCTGGTATATGAATAACATGATGTTTTTCAATGGCAAAAATCAATGAATATTGTAAATGCACAAACAGTAATATCTCCGCATTGCAAGGTGCAATTCTGAAATTTTTTGCTTTTTCCTGCTAATCCTAGCATGATAAAGAAGATTCAAAGAGAGTGAGATGCCAGCTCTTTTCATTCAGTCAGTATCTTCAAACATTTCTGGTATATGAATAACATGATGTTTTCAAATGGCAAAAATCAATGAATATTGTAAATGCACAAACAGTAATTTCTCCGCATTGCAAGGTGCAATTCTGAAATTTTTTGCTTTTTCCTGCTAATCCTAGCATGATAAAGAAGATTCAAAGAGAGTGAGATGCCAGCTCCTTTCATTCAGTCAGTAGCTTCAAACATTTCTGGACGTTTTTCAATGGCAAAAATCAATGAATATTGTAAATGCACAAACAGTAATTTCTCCGCATTGCAAGGTGCAATTCTGAAATTTTTTGCTTTTTCCTGCTAATCCTAGCATGATAAAGAAGATTCAAAGAGAGTGAGATGCCAGCTCTTTTCATTCAGTCAGTAGCTTCAAACATTTCTGGTATATGAATAACATGATGTTTTTCAATGGCAAAAATCAATGAATATTGTAAATGCACAAACAGTAATATCTCCGCATTGCAAGGTGCAATTCTGAAATTTTTTGCTTTTTCCTGCTAATCCTAGCATGATAAAGAAGATTCAAAGAGAGTGAGATGCCAGCTCTTTTCATTCAGTCAGTAGCTTCAAACATTTCTGGACGTTTTTCAATGGCAAAAATCAATGAATTTTGTAAATGCACAAACAGTAATATCTCCGCATTGCAAGGTGCAATTCTGAAATTTTTTGCTTTTTCCTGCTAATCCTAGCATGATAAAGAAGATTCAAAGAGAGTGAGATGCCAGCTCTTTTCATTCAGTCAGTAGCTTCAAACATTTCTGGTATATGAATAACGATGTTTTTCAATGGCAAAAATCAATGAATATTGTAAATGCACAAACAGTAATATCTCCACATTGCAAGGTGCAATTCTGAAATTTTTTGCTTTTTCCTGCTAATCCTAGCATGATAAAGAAGATTCAAAGAGAGTGAGATGCCAGCTCTTTTCATTCAGTCAGTAGCTTCAAACATTTCTGGACGTTTTTCAATGGCAAAAATCAATGAATATTGTAAATGCACAAACAGTAATATCTCCGCATTGCAAGGTGCAATTCTGAAAATTTTTGCTTTTTCCTGCTAATCCTAGCATGATAAAGAAGATTCAAAGAGAGTGAGATGCCAGCTCTTTTCATTCAGTCAGTAGCTTCAAACATTTCTGGTATATGAATAACATGATGTTTTTCCATGGCAAAAATCAATGAATATTGTAAATACACAAACAGTAATATCTCCGCATTGCAAGGTGCAATTCTGAAATTTTTTGCTTTTTCCTGCTAATCCTAGCATGATAAAGAAGATTCAAAGAGAGTGAGATGCCATCTCTTTTCATTCAGTCAGTAGCTTCAAACATTTCTGGACGTTTTTCAATGGCAAAAATCAATGAATATTGTAAATGCACAAACAGTAATATCTCCGCATTGCAAGGTGCAATTCTGAAATTTTTTGCTTTTTCCTGCTAATCCTAGCATGATAAAGAAGATTCAAAGAGATTGAGATGCCAGCTCTTTTCATTCAGTCAGTAGCTTCAAACATTTCTGGACGTTTTTCAATGGCAAAAATCAATGAATTTTGTAAATGCACAAACAGTAATATCTCCGCATTGCAAGGTGCAATTCTGAAATTTTTTGCTTTTTCCTGCTAATCCTAGCATGATAAAGAAGATTCAAACAGAGTGAGATGCCAGCTCTTTTCATTCAGTCAGTAGCTTCAAACATTTCTGGTATATGAATAACGATGTTTTTCAATGGCAAAAATCAATGAATATTGTAAATGCACAAACAGTAATATCTCCACATTGCAAGGTGCAATTCTGAAATTTTTTGCTTTTTCCTGCTAATCCTAGCATGATAAAGAAGATTCAAAGAGAGTGAGATGCCAGCTCTTTTCATTCAGTCAGTAGCTTCAAACATTTCTGGACGTTTTTCAATGGCAAAAATCAATGAATATTGTAAATGCACAAACAGTAATATCTCCGCATTGCAAGGTGCAATTCTGAAATTTTTTGCTTTTTCCTGCTAATCCTAGCATGATAAAGAAGATTCAAAGAGAGTGAGATGCCAGCTCTTTTCATTCAGTCAGTAGCTTCAAACATTTCTGGTATATGAATAACATGATGTTTTTCAATGGCAAAAATCAATGAATATTGTAAATGCACAAACAGTAATATCTCCGCATTGCAAGGTGCAATTCTGAAATTTTTTGCTTTTTCCTGCTAATCCTAGCATGATAAAGAAGATTCAAAGAGAGTGAGATGCCATCTCTTTTCATTCAGTCAGTAGCTTCAAACATTTCTGGACGTTT